>NC_133287.1:13711278-13878264 GCF_005239225.2 Populus alba | reverse complement strand
CTGAGTACGAAGCTTGCATTCTTGGTTTGGAGGCTGCATTAGAGATGAACATAAAAAAAATAGATGTTTATGGAGACTCAATGCTGATTATTTGCCAAGTGAAAGGAGAATGGCAAACCAAAGAAGAGAAGTTAAGGCCTTACCAAGAATACCTAGCTAAGCTGGCTAAAGAATTTGAGGAAATAGAGTTCACCCATCTGGGAAGGGAAGGGAACCAGTTTGCAGATGCTTTGGCCACACTAGCATCTATGGCCAAGATAGACTTTGGGCACAAGGTACAACCAGTACACATCAATATTAGAAATAACCCCGCTCATTGTTGCTCAGTCGAAAGAGAAGTGGATGGAAACCCGTGGTACTATGATATCAAGAATTTCATCCAAAACCAGGCATATCCCATGGGGGCATCCAAAATCGACAAGAAGACTTTGAGAAGGTTGGCAATGGATTTTTATCTGGATGGGGAAATTTTGTATAAGAAATCATTTGACGGGACTTTGTTGAGATGTTTTGGATGAATTTGAGGCAAAAAGCACGGTACGGGAAGTCCATGAAGGGATTTGCTCAACTCATGCTAATGGACATGTGATGGCCAGGAAGATACAAAGAGCCGGGTACTTCTGGATGACGTTAGAGAAAGATTGTATCGATTATGTCCGGAAATGTCATAAGTGCCAAGTATACAGTGACAAAATCAATGCTCCTCCAGCTCCTCTATTTAATTTAACATCTCCATGGCCCTTCGCGATGTGGGGAATTGATGTGATTGGACCGGTAAACCCAAAAGCTAGCAATGGTAATAGGTTTATTCTCGTGGCTATCGACTACTTCACAAAATGGGTAGAAGCTGGGTCATTTGCTCATGTGACGCAAAAAGTGGTGAAGAAGTTTATTGAGAGAGATTTGATATGTCGGTATGGTCCACCAGAAAAGATTATAACGGATAATGCTCAGAATTTCAACGGCAAGATGATAATAGAGCTCTGCACTAAATGGAAAATCAAGCATTCCAATTCTTCGCCATACAGACCTAAGATGAATGGTGCGGTAGAAGCTGCTAATAAAAATGTCAAAAAGATTATTCAGAAGATGGTAGTCACCTATAAGGATTGGCATGAGATGTTGCCATTTGCCCTTCATGCATATCGCACCGCAGTTCGAACCTCAACAGGAGCCACCCCGTACATGTTGGTGTATGGAATGGAGGCGGTGATGCCTTTAGAAGTGGAAATCCCATCATTAAGAGTGTTGTTAGACTCTGAGCTGGAAGAGGTAGAATGGGCAAAAGTTAGATATGAACAGTTGAATTTGATTAGTGAAAAGAGAATAGCCGCGATCTGTCATCATCAACTCTACCAAAGAAGGATGGCTAAATCATATGACAAGAAGGTTCGACCTCGAGGATTCCACGAAGGAGATCTTGTACTAAAGAAAATATTACCTTTACCTGGAGAAAATCAGAGTAAATGGGCACCTAACTATGAGGGGCCTTACGTGGTGAAGAAAGCATTCTCAGGAGGAGCTTTGTTACTTTCTGGAATGGATGGAGAAGATCTAGTTAGGTTTGTGAATGCTGACTCTGTAAAGAAATACTACGTTTGATGTATTTCGTAATTTCCCAGTCAATAAAATAAGTTTCGGCCATGAATTCTCTTTGTAAAGTTTCCTTTTATATATGAATTTAACATATGACCTCATAGCATTTTGAATCTTTTTTGGCATGACTAAATCAAATCTACTTGACATATAGTTGCACATCACACTAGGGGGCAAAAGGTGCACAAAATGCACATAAGGGTTCATAGTAAACCCAAGCCCAAAAAGGGATATCATAATAAAAAGTTTCTAAAAAAAAAAAAAGCATCTTTTATAAAATTTGCTAATTGCATCAAAAGTTTCAATTTTCATGAACAAAACCAATTTTTGCCTTTGGCGTAAAACTCAATGGAGCAAAAAAGGGCCCCATAAGGAACTAGAGATCTCTTCACTAAAAGGATATGAAGGATATTTCGTTTCATGAGAAAAGCTTGAAACAAGAGCGAAGAGGTTTACGACGAAAGGGGGACCTATGTTTCCAAGATAGGTAACAAAAACATACATGCATATTAACCATAAGATATTGCTTTCAACATTTGTCAGATCGGGATTTCATCACCATTTCTCAGGTAGTGCGTTTTCTAACCCTACCTCTTTTCGAGTGCGCTGTTTGAGCCCTCACTTTTTGGGTAGTGCGTTTTCTAACCCTACCTCTTTTCGAGTGCGCTGTTTGAGCCCTCACTTTTCGGGTAGTGCGTTTTCTAACCCTACCTCTTTTCGAGTGCGCTGTTTGAGCCCTCACTTTTTGAGTAGTGCGTTTTCTAACCCTACCTCTTTTCGAATGCGCCGTTTGAGCCCTCACTTCTCGGGTAGTGCGTTTTCTAAACCCTACCTCTTTTCGAGTGCGCCTTTGAGCCCTCACCAACATTTTTCTGGGTAGGTCACCCATTACAACGCGACCATTTTCTCCATATTTTTATTTGGGTAGGTCACCCATTACAATGAGACCGCACTTCATATTCTTTCTATTTGGGTAGGTCGCCCATCACAACGAGACCACTTCATCACATTTTCTCCCCCTGGGTAGGTCACCCAAAGAATGAGACCACTCTTCCTTTTTCCTCGGGCAGGTCACCCATCACAATGAGACCATACTTTTCTGGGTAGGTCACCCATAAGAATGAGACCATTCTCCATTTTTTGTTTTATCTGGGTAGGTCACCCATAAGAATGAGGCCATTCCTTCCCCTGGGTAGGTCACCCAAAGAATGAGACCACTCTTCCTTTTTCTGGGCAGGTCACCCATCACAATGAGACCATACTTTTCTGGTAGGTCACCCATAAGAATGAGGACCATTCTCCATTTTTTTGTTTATCTGGGTAGGTCACCCATAAGAATGAGGCCATTCCTTCCCCTGGGTAGGTCACCCAAAGAATGAGACCACTCTTCCTTTTTCTGGGCAGGTCACCCATCACAATGAGACCATACTTTTCTGGGTAGGTCACCCATAAGAATGAGACCATTCTCCATTTTTTTGTTTATCTGGGTAGGTCACCCATAAGAATGAGGCCATTCCTTCCCCTGGGTAGGTCACCAAAGAATGAGACCACTCTTCCTTTTTCTGGGTAGGTCACCCATCACAATGAGACCACTCTTCCTTTTTCTGGGTAGGTCACCCATCACAATGAGACCATATTTTCTGGGTAGGTCACCCATAAGAATGAGACCATTCTCCATTTTTTTTTTATCTGGGTAGGTCACCCATAATAATGAGGCCATCCTTTCCCCTGGGTAGGTCACCCAAAGAATGAGACCACTCTTTCTCTTTTCCACTCGGGCAGGTCACCCATCATAATGAGACCACACACACATTTTTGTATTGGTTATGAGTAAAGGAATCGCCGGATGGGATTCCTGGTTAAAGAAGATCACTAGATAGGATCTCGGATGGATTTTCATGTTGATCAAACTAAAATAAGAATTCAGAGGATCGCCGGATAAGGATCTCGAGATGACTAAGTTTCGATCATGGTTTTTTGGGGCCAAGGAGGATTGTTATAAAGGACAAAGTTTCAGATCAATCAAGCTTCGACCAGATCAGTTTCGGGAGTTCCGTTTTGGGTTTATCTTTATAACACTTACTGCGCAAAACCCATGCTCCGTAAGCATTATAAAGAGGGGGCATCTGTTGTAACCCATTTTTGGGTCCCCATGAAAAATAAAATAAATAGCCAAAAGAGGTTAGAAAAATAACAGGAGGCAGAATCGCCCGAAAAAAAGTCAGAAAATTGGTCAAGGAATTTAAAAATACAAGGATTAAATTTTTGACAGTATATTCTTGAAGGATGAAAGCCCTATTGAGAAGGAAAATTTGAATTTTGAGGAGAAAAGCCCAAATTTGGATGTTTATGGACTTAATTGGGTTTTATGGACTTAATTGGATTTTTATTTGAATTTATAGAAGATTTGATTGCAAGAAAAATTGATTTTTGAGTCAATTTAGGCTTTAATTTGAAGAAATTTAAGTTCTGGGGCCAAAATATATTTTTTTAGGAATTTATTGGGTCAAATCAGGGGTTTAATTGCATAAATATTGAAGTTTAAGGGCCAATTAGGGATTTAATTAAGAAAATCCGAAACCAGGGACCAAATTGGAAGAGGCGCGTAAATGGAGGGGCTGTTTTGCTTTGGATCAGGGGCCTAATTGAAGAAATTGAAAGTTTATTAATCAATTGAGGGCTAAATTGTGAAAATCAGAGACCAAGGACCAAAGTGAAAAAGGCGGCCAACAAGAGGGGCGGGGACCGAGTTCGGAGGACTGATTTGAAGTTTGACCCATTTAAATGAAACGGCGCGTTTTATCCAAAACGACGCCGTTTCATATATATAAAAAAAAAAAAAAAAAAAAAAAAAAGGGAAAGACCAGAACGGTGTCGTTTTGAACGACACTGTTCATCTCTTCCCTTTCCCCCGCATAAACAGAAACAGAGACAAAACCATTTTTTTGCTTTTTTTTCAAAACTTCCCGCCTCTCTCTCCTCGCCCCCACCACCACCACCGAAAGCATCAATGGCCGACCAGCCGTTGCGTGATTGAAGGCGCACTAACGAAAGGCACGCCGGTTCCCTTTTTTTTCTTATAAATAGAGAGAGGCCGAGAGAGAGGAGGACCCGAGGATAGAGGGAGAAGAGAAATAACGCACGAAGGAGAGGGGAGAAGAGAAACAAACCGAAAGCAAGAAAGAACGAAACCAAAAAACAGAAAAAAAACCGAAGGGAGGAGAGAGAGAGGAGACCGAAGAGAGAGAGAACCAACGAGAGAGAGGCAACACCACAGCGCCGCCGTCCTCGAGGCCACGACACCGCAGCGACACCGCAGCTCCACCAACGATCGCCTCCACGCCAGGTGCACACTTCTTCCCTCCCCTGCATTTTTTTTTTATCATAGCCATTTTTGCCTCCTGCATGTAGCATGCAGGAGGCGGGGGGGAGAAAAATAATTCTCCCCCCCTGGGCCATAAGATGCTGGGCCAGCCCGATGCTGGCCCAGCCTTGCAAGCCAAGACCGGCCCACGTTAGCTTTGGGCTGAGACCGGCACACCTTAGTCTTGGGCCGAGACCGGCCCACCTAAGTCTTAGGCCGAGACCGGCCCAATATCATTACGGGCCGAGACCGGCCCGCCCCCCTTTTTTTGGGCTGAGCCTGGCCCATTTATTTGGGCCGGCCCAGCCCTATAATATATATATATATATATATATATATATATATATATGTGTGTATATATGTTATATATATATATAAAATATATTTATATATAAAAAAATATTTAAAAAAAAAATCTTTAAAAATATTGTGATTTTTCGGCATTTTTTTGTCAAAGTGGTTTAATGTTGGTTTGTATTTTTATACTGTAAAGATACAAAACCAGTGTTAAAAAATACCCGATTTTCGTCAAAACATCAAAGATTTTTTTTTAAATAACAAATGTTTTTGCCTTCAAAAAAAAATTTCTAAAAAGTCCCTAAAAATATTGTTGATTTTTCTGCATATTTTTAGCAAAGAGGATTAATATTGGGTTGTATTTTATACCGTAAGGATACAAGCTCAGTATTAAAACACCCGATTTTCGTCAAAGCAAAAAAAATAATAATATTTTCCAAAAATTGTTTTTGTTTTAAAAATACGGCCTAGTATCTCCAATATATATATATAAATATTATAACATCATATTTTCATACAACAAAGAAAATATTCAAAACAATATATGTATTAACATGCATTTTGGGCTTTAATAACCAGTTTATTCAAGCCATGAGAACTAGGCCAATATTTCAAAAATTCTAAAAAATCTTTTTTGCTTTCTTTTAGTATTTGGGATTACGAATTTATACGTAAAACGTATTCCTAAATATTATTAATAAAGTTTGGTATAGACGTTAGAACAATTAGGATTTTACCCGATAAGATAAAAGACCTTCTTACCGAGGAGGATTTTTCTTGAACCATAAACAGACCAACGACTAGAAGTATAATAACACCTTAGTTTTTATCAGATAATAAAACAATGCAGCTTACCTTAGGTAGGGCGTATTTGGGGTGCTAATACCTTCCCTTTACGCAACCAGTCTCCGTACCCGATCTCTGAGACCAGTTAGGGTTCCTAGTGACCGAAATACTAGGTGGCGACTCCAAAGAACCAAATAATAAAAATTTTCGCCAGTCGAACCCGCAATTGAAAAATGGGTAGATGTATATTTTTTTAGGGTGCGACACCTTTTACGCGGCCTCCCTTTAGGCTGAAGTCAATGTTGCTCCATCTATAAGCTCTTCAAAGCCTTTTCAACTATTTCCATACATCTTGGGAACAAAGTCAAAGTTTTACTCAAATACACAAAGTTTCATAATTGTTCTTTGTCAACCTAGGACATGAAGGTGAGAAGTTTGGATTGACCATGTTAAATAATCAAACATAAGCTCTGATATCACTTATTAGAAGAATGATAGGTGTGGTAGAAGATCAAAAATAGTAATAGAAAATTAAAAACTCAAGAAAAAGAATAAGATTGAGAGGAAGATATACTTTTATTAAGTATTTATCTCTAAACTCTCTTAGCTATTCTCTCTCTTTTGTGCTTCTTAGTAATGTTGAATTACAAGCCTTTTTATAGGCATAAAGTCATATATAATTAAGGAATTAAACAAATATAAGAAAATCCTAAACTGAATATGAATTGTATTATGATGAATAAACCAGTTGATTATTTGTAAACCATCGATCAATTTAACTTTTTCCAGCAGGTCGACTAATTCTCAACCATTAGACCAATTTCTTTATTTTAAAAAAATGAAATCTGGTTTACTTTCAACAATATTGTTCCTGATCCTTTCTTGAATAAAAAAAGCATTGGCCGACAACAATATATCAATATGGCCAGTGGTGGGTATTGGCAGTACGTGGGGCTTGACCATGTGAACTTCATGGTGGCCTGTCTAGAAAGTTGTGAAAATCAGTACACGACATATGCTGGGAGTGAAACTCTCTGTGTTTCCAATTCCACCGAAAGTTACGATACCAATATTTTTTCTCGTTACCTTTGGATTGAGGATATCAGCTACCAGTTTCAGGTTCTGTGCTACTTAATGTAGAGACATCTGGCATATGGACTTTAAATTGAGGATATCAGCACAATTCCATTTCATTTGACTCTGCTAGTTAATTTTTTCTCCAAGAAACTATTTTGAGGCCCTAGCTTCAAATATTTGAATTTGATGAAATCCTTTTCTGAACGTTACGTGAACTTGCCCTGACATTCTGTCTCAACATTTTAAGAATGAATGCTAGATGACTAAAGCTTGTCCTCATTCACTGAAAAACTAGATAATGTCTGCTTATTTTGTGATTTGGATAACTAGTGTTTTCCTCTTTAATTAACTTCAAATTGATGTAGGCCTATGTATTTCGTAGAATTAGTGGGGTCATCATGTTTCCAAGAAATGACTAGCGGTGAGTGAGACCTGAATTCTTGATAATTAGTTTGAAGACAAAACCATGTGATGGCTCATGAGCTAATTTCTTGACTAGACCTCATGCAAGGGCCTTTTCACTACTGGCTACTTGCATTAGCTATGGAATCTCTAGCAATATACCATTGTATCTATAAATACACCCACATTTAGGTACACAAGAAACACAAGTCTTCACATTATTGAGAATAAAAAATTCCTTTTTTTCAATAAGTCTTTCAAGACCTTTGCTTCCCTTTTGTACCAAAAAATGGGTTTCCATTTGTCTTCTATTCTACGTGCCAAGCAATTTCTTCAGCTTTCTTCATCTGCGGCAGGCAAAGCAGCTTCAAATGTTCCAAACGGTTGCCTTGCAGTCTATGTTGGAGAATTCCAAAAGAAGCGATTTATAATTCCAATATCATACTTGAACCAACCAATATTTCAGGATTTGCTTAGTCAATCCGAAGAAGAATTCGAATATCATCATCCCATGGGCGGTCTCACCATTCCTTGCAAAGAAGACCTTTTCCATGATGTCATTTGTTCCTTAAATCAGCCATGAAAGTTGATAATGGCATACAACAACTCTAACACAGTTTTGTAATGAGTTCCATGTACAAACCTTTTTCTTTATATCTTTTCTTCTGCTGAGAAATGAACTTGTTTCATGGTATAACACAGAACTGGATGTTATTACCGCTTTGTCGAACTGTAATTGAATTTTGAAAAGAGCAAAGCTCTAATCAATGAATTTTGTCCTCATACTCTATTGTTCTCTGTCTATTTCCATTGCATTAATTATTTTACTTTTTTTTATATGTATTATTTCCATTTTGTTTGAATTGTATTCCTCCTAAAAATGATCTTCAGAACTGGGTTTTATATTTTTCGACAATACTCCTTTCCTGCCCTATATGCTGGATGTTGTAGAGATTGTCTTGTAAGTTGACCAAATAATCAAACGTGATTCTGCTACTAATAGCAGAAATTAGTCAATTTTACTTTAGATCTCAAAATGCCAATTATAGATAAATTTGTTAAAATTAATCCGATTTCTAGAAATTAGTTGACCTGTCGACTAGTTAGGAATAGGTCTACCGGTTGAGACAAAACAATTAGAAGGAATAAGTTAAAGCAGGCAACCAGTTTAGTCGACATAATACAATTTCTATTCAGATTAGAATTTTCTTGTATTAGTTTAATTCCTTGATTGTCTAGGATTTTATGCTTATAAAAAAAACTTATAATTCAATATTATTAAGCAGTACAAAGAAAGAGAATTGCTAAGAGAGCTCAGAGAGAAACACTTAATAAAAATATACTTTTCTCTTAATCTTTTTCATATTCTCGAGTTTTTTACTTTTCATTATTGTTTTTTGATCTTCTACCACACCTATCATTCTTTCAACAAGTGATATTAGAGCTTAGGTTTGATTATTTGACATTCAATCCAAACTTCCCATTTCAGTGTCTTACATTGACAAAGGATAACTATGAAACTTTATGTATTAGAGTAAAAGCTTTGCTACGTTCCCAAGATATATGAGAGATAATTGAAAAAGGCTTTGAGGAGCCTATAGATGGAGCAATATTGACTTCATGCCAAAGAAAGGTTGTGCAAAAGGCATTAAGAAAGGATCAATAAGCACTCATAATTATCCACAAATGTCTGGATGATGCAACTTTTGAGATAATGGCCAACACAACCATCACCAAGCAAGTATGAGAAGTTTTGCAAGGATCAAACCAAAGAATTGACAATGTAAGAAAGTTACGTTGATAAAAAGTTACGAGGTGATTTTGAAAAGTTACATATGCTGGAATAGGAGAATATTTCACATTACTTGGCTAGAGTGTGGCCATATACTATCAAAAAAAGAGATATGGGAAGAAGATGTAAGAAAATGTGTGGTAAAGAAGATCCCATGCTCATTGCAAAAGAAGTTCCATTATGTTGTAGTTGCAATAGAGGAGTCACAAAATATGGATTTTCTTACAATTTAAGGTCTCATGGGAAAATTACAAGCCCATGAGAAAAGAGTCAATGAAATTCAATAAGGTATGGATCTCAATCACTTTTTTCAATGCAAGATGCTTTGGATATACTTAAAAGGGTAGAGGATGTGGACAAGGTAGAGGAAAAGGAGGAAGAGAAGGTCGTGGCATCCTCAATAGGTCAACCGATTGACCACATGAAGCAAATTGGTTGAACAATTACACTAATAGTGGCAATCTGAAATCCAGGTTCGGCAAAACAAAGGTTAAATACTATAATTGTCGAAAGATAGGTCATTATGCCAGGGATTGTTGGAATCTAACCAGAAGGGTTGAGGAGAATATCAATCTTATTATAGAAAAGGAGGAAGAAGCCACTCTATTACTAGTCTACGATGAATGAATGCAAGCTAAAGGGAACATGTGGTATCTAGACAATGGTGTCAGTAATCACATGCATGGAGATAAAGATAAGCTTATAGAGCTTGATGAATTAATTAAAGGTAAAGTGACATTCGCAGATTATTCAAAGATTTCCATCAAAGAAAAAATGTACAATTCTTATAAAATTCATCAATTTATTGGTGATGTCTATTATATTCCTATTGTAAAAAGCAATATATTGATTTTGGAACAATTATTGAAGAAGGATTATGAGATTAAGATGAGATATCATACCTTGACATTACTTGATACTTATGGAGCTATGATTGCAGATATAACCATGACAAAGCACATAATGTTTTTGCTAAACATAGAGACAAATGTGTGTAAATACTTAAATGAATGTGTGAAAGATGAGACTTGGCTTTGGTATATGAGACTTGGGCATGTAAACTTTGATAGCTTGAAGATGATGGCACAAAAGAAGATGTTAAAGGGACTACCATCCATTATAAATTTAAGTTAGTTATGTGAAGGATGTTCAGTGAGTAAGCAATTCCACAAAAGCTTTCAAAAGTAGTCTACATCTAGAGTAAGTAAACATCTTCAAGAGATACATGCAGATGTTTGTGGTCCTATCAAACCATGTTTGTTTGGTAAAAATCTATATTTTGTACTTTTTATGGAAGATTATAGTAGAAAAACTTGGGTATACTTCATAAAATAAAAGTTTAATGTGTTTAGTTGTTTTAAAAAGTGTAAGGTATTAGTTGAAAAAGAAAGTAGTTAGTCTATAAAATCACTTAGGACAGATATAGGGTGAATATTTTTCTAATGATTTCAATGAGTTTTGTGAAGATCATGGTACAAAGAGACCCCTAATAGTGCTTAGATCCCCATAAAAAAATGGCGTGGAGAAAATGGTATGAAGATCCTAAAGATGGTATGAAGCATTCTCAAAACCAAGAAAATGCCTACAAAGTTTAGGGCTGAAGCTTTAGATTATGCTATCTAGTTGTCAAATAGGTTTCCAACTAAAGGTGTGGATTGCAAGACTCCACCAGAGGCATGAAATGGGAGAAAGCCAAGTGCTACTCACTTGAAAGTATTTGGAAACATTGGTTATATGTATGTAGATGATAAAGTAAGGACCAAACTAGATGACAGAAGCAAAAAGATGATGTTTATAGGTTACGATCAAAAGTCTAAAGGTACAAGCTTTATAATCCTAACGAAGAAAAGATAGTGATTAGTAAAGATATTGAATTTAATGAAGGATGAACATTGGATTGGAAGGTAGATGATGGCGAGAAATATGAATTTATACCAGTTCTTGATAAAGAGAAGGAGAGATATGAAGATCATCAAGAACCTATAGTTACACCTCTATAATCACCAATGAACTCAAATTCACCTTTATCTTCTTCTTCTAGTGGAAATTTTAATAGTGGCAGCCTACCTAGTCTACCAAGAAAGATAAGAAGCCTTGATGACTTGTATGAGATAACTAATCTATTGATGATGATGTAACATTGTATTATCAACTTGCTACATGTGATCCTATAGTGTTTGGAGAAGCTGTAAAGGATGAAAAATGGATAATTGTTATGGATAAAGAGATTACATCAATTAAGAAGAATGACACATGAAAGTGGTTCCTAAACCAACAGGAAAAAAACCATTTGGTGTCAAGTAGATCTACAAAGAAAATAAGAATGCTAAAGGAGAGGTTAAAAGATACAAGGTAAGGTTAGTGGTAAAAAGCTATAGTCAAAAGCTTGGGATTGACTATGATGAGGTTTTTGATCCCGTTGCTAGATTAGAGACCATTTGATTAATAATAGCCATTGTTGCCTAACATAGATAGAGAATCTATGAAATGGATGTTAAATCAGCCTTTCTTAATGGTTTTCTTGAAGAAGAGGTCTACATTGAGCAATCCATGGGATATAAAGTGAAGAGATATAAAAACAAGGTATTAAAGTTGAACAAAGCCTTTTATGGATTGAAGCAAGCCCCCAAGACTTGGTATAGTTGTATTGAAGGCTATTTCTTAAAGAATGAATTTGTGAAATGCCTCTATGAATATGCTATCTATGTAAATATCAAAGAAAGTGGTGATACTCTTATTGTATGTTTGTATGTAGATGACTTGATTTTTATAGGAAATAATCCAAAGATATTTGGAGACTTTAAGCAAGCAATGATCAAGAAGTTTGAGATGACGAATATTGGTCTCATGTCCTACTATTTAGGGATTGAGGTCAAACAAGGAGAAGATGAAATTTTTGTGAATTAAGAGAAGTTTGCGAGGGATGTTCATAAAAAGTTCAAGATGAAGGATTGTGCAAAAGTAAATACTCAGGTTGAGTGTGGAGTAAAGATGTCAAAGAATGATGAAGGAGAGAAGATAAACTCTACAACATTCAAGAGCTTAGGTGAGGAGTTTGAGACATTTGACATGCACTCGTATGAATAATTTTTTTTTTGTGAGTGGATTTATGGAGTCAATTATGAAACTTCAAAGCAGTGAAGAAACTTTTTTGGTATATTAAAGGTACTATTGATTTGGCTTGTTCTATGGTTATTATAATAGCTTTGAACTTGTGGGTTATAGTTATAGTGATTGGGCTGAAAATATGGATGATAGAAAGAGCACTACGAGTTTTATTCTTTATATGGGTGACACAACATTCACATGAAGTTCAAAGAAGCAATCTATAGTCACTTCATCAATATATGAAGCTGAATATGTAGCTACTACATTATTTGTTTGTCATTGCATATGGATAAGAAGATTATTGAAAGAATTGTGAATGCCATAAGAGAAGCCTGCTGAAATTTATGTGGACAACTGATCAACCATTGCATTAACAAAGAATCCATTATTTCATGATGACAGTAAGCATATTGACACAAGATTTCATTACATATGATATTGCATTGCAAACACGGAAGTTGTAGTCAAGTATGTGAAGACACAAGACCAAGTCACATATATCTTCACAATGCCACTCAAATATGATGTTTTTATCAAGATGAGAGACATGTTGGGAGTTATGAAGAAATCAAGTTTAAAGGGGAATGTTGAAAGTAAGTTGATTTTTGTAAATTAGTTGACCGATTGACTGGTTGGGAACATGTTATCCGGTTGAGAAGAGTAACTAGGTGGAATATGTTGAAATGGTTGACCAGTTGAGAAACGATCATCTGGTTAAGTCGGAAGAATACAATTCCTATTCATATTAGGATTTTATACCTATAAAAAAACTTATAATTTAGCACTATAAAGCAATACAAAGAGAGAGAATATTCAAGAGAGCTTAGAAAGAAAAAACTTAAAAAAAATATAGTTTCCTCTCAATTTTTTATTCTTGAGTTTTTAACTTTGCATTATTGTGTTTTGATCTTTTATCATACCTATCCTTCTTCCAACAAAATTGCCATCACCTGCTAACTAAAATTGCTTTAAGGTAACAATTGTCTATCCATATCACATACCAAAGGTGAATTGTGGTAATGCTCTTTAAGTAGGGGAACACAACTTTAGAAGGCTTGTCCAGTGAGATGATAGACTTGAATGATGCTAAGTTTGGAATCACTCTAGTTCCATCTTCAACCATAGTTCTCTAGATAACAGGTTGTAATGTTTGTTAAGGTTTGCTTTTATAGATTTTAATCATATTTATCATACATGATCAAAAACATACAGATTGTATTGTAAAATATTGTTAAAGAATAAATATAATAAATCATATCTTCAAAATATTGTTAGAGATGTTATCTTGACACCTCATCTAATAACTCATGCTTTTTGGTTGAATTGGCTCTTTAATATGGTATCAAAGCCTTGATGACCAAAAAGTAATGAGTTCGAATCTCAACACCTCTATTTATTTGATAAAAAATTAAGTACAAGATAGTGTGAGTCTATACAAGTTTCAAGCCTAAAGGATTTTCACTTGAAGAGATGTGTAAGAGAATAATATAATAAATCATAAACTTAAAAACTTCACCTAACAACTTAAGCTTTTGGGTTGAACTAGTTTTTTTAACAAATACTGGTTGTTCTATATATTATAAGCATCAAACTTAGGGTGTGTTTGGATGCACCGCGTTCCTAAAAAAATTAATTTTTTTTTGCTTGAAATATTTTTTTTTTATATTTCCAGATCGTTTTGATGTACTGATATCAAAAATATTTAAAAAAAATAAAAAAATTTTATTTTGATATATTTTTAAATAAAAAATACTTTAAATCAACACAACTATCACAATCCCAAACACGTTACTAGTCCGAACCCATTACTTATGCCTAAAGGAACAGATTCTGCTTTAAACTGCTCTCATGGAAGCCTTGAGTTATCCCCATCTAAATATTTGGCCCAAAATAGTTCGTGTAAGACCACCAGGCTAAAGCAAGTTCAATTTAGTAACTTCTGATATAGATGGGTCATTTAGTAAGGAGAGCATCTACGACAGCAACTGTTCAACAATGGTCCCCTGAAATTATTGCTTGCCACTCAAATTTGTTTTGACAACTGATAATTTTATTTAATTTCATTACAGTGAGACTGCTTCGTACATTAGTCGTGCAAAGCAAGTGGTGATGGAGACTTGAGTAGGAAAAATCCATATTTCCTTTATCTTCATGTACCTTTTTGTACTCGGTTAGAAATAAATCTGACTTGCTTATGTTCTGTCAAGCATTTCAGCTCGAATTCATTTCAGCTTCGCACACAAATTGTTTGTTCATGAGAAGAGAAATACTGCAGAACTTTATCTTCAAATCTTTCGATGATCACAAATTGACACTCATACAATTATGACCACGAAGCCACTCTTGGCTAGCTGACTGTTAGTTCTAGGCAATCCTACGGGACGTAAGTGATCACATTTGGCACAACAGTAAAAGCAAACCTCTTGAAAATGATCACTCATCTATCATATATAGAGACTGTTGTTGGTGATCGCTCCTCAAAGGAAAAGCTTCTCCGTACGATGTTTTATTGAGGTGGCTATTCATCATTACTGGCAGTAGGGCGAGGCCATGTGAACTTCATGGTGTCCGGTCCAGCAAGTCTATTAATTGATATGAAAATTAGTGTGTCAGATATGATATGGTTGTAAGTTGCTACACAAGTTCTGCTATTGATGAATTTTCTTTTACCTGTAGAAAAGGTTCTTAGCTATCACTTTCTGGTTCTATATCACTTATTGCAGGAAACCTGACTTGGTTGTATAGAATGTGAATTGAGGATGTCAGCTAATTTCCACGAAATTTTACTTTAAATTGGTTTTTTTTTACAGGTTCACATATTTGAATTTGATAAACATGTGATAATATGAATAGAAGAAATTCAGTGGACATGTTGTCTGAATATTAAAAAAAGAAATAGCAGATGACTTAAGCAGGTCTCTGATATGACAAAAAAGTAAAGAAAATATCAGTCTATTGTGATTTGGATACTTAGTGTTATCCTCTTTAAATAACTTCAAATTTAACTACAACTTTATAGTTAATAGAGCAGTGGGGTCATAATGTTTCATAGAAATTAATAATGGTCAGTCAGGCCTGTATTCTTGATAATTAGGTTGAAGACACAACCATGTGATCGCTGGAGCTAATTTCTTGACTAGACCACATCCAGGGGCCTCTTGACGACCGGCTTCTTGCATAAGGGGATTTCTATCTTGCAAATCTTCACGTATATAAACACCAACATGTTTAGGTTCACAAGCAACTCAAACCTTCACAACCTTGAGAATCAAAATTCCTTTGTGCAGCACTTGAGGTCTTGGCTTAGCGGTTGAAGGGACTTGTTCTCTTCCTCTGCATCCTGGGTTCAAACCTCACCGTGCACGTCTGTCATCCCCGCGGTGCCTTACATGTTCACTGGGTTTGCAGGATGTTCAGTGAGCCGTGGGATTAGTCGTAGTGCGCACAAGCTGGCCCGGACACCCACGTAAATAAATAAAAAAAAATTCCTTTGTGCAATAAGTCTGCTTAGATTTCTTTTCCTTGCTCATCCATTTGAAATAATGGGTTTCCGTTTGTCTGCTATTGTACGTGCTAAGCAAATGCTTCAGCTATCACCATCAGCTTCAAGTGTGCCAAAGGGCTGCCTGGCAGTTTATGTTGGAGAAACACAAAAGAAGAGATTTGTAATTCCAGTATCATACTTGAACCAAGCTATATTTCAAGACTTGCTAAGTCAAGCTGAAGAACAATTCGGCTATGATCATCCAATGGGCGGTCTCACTATTCCATGCAGAGAAGAGATTTTCATGGATGTCATTTCTTGCTTAAGTTAATCATAAAAGCAGAGAGTAAGATAGATCAACTCTAACACAGTTCTGTAAAGAAGACACTTATGAGCACCATGTACAGACCTTTTCTCGGATACCTTTTTTCTTCAAGTAAATGAACATGCTTCACAGCATTATTGCTGTTTTGTCAAATTGTGTTTCAATTTAGAAAGCAGAAGCATTAATCAATGAGTACTTTTTCTCTTAGAAACTTCGCTTGTGAGTTCTTACTTATGTTAAATGCGCTACGCCATGATCATTACTCGAATTGTGTTCCTCCAGCACCAGAAATGAAGATTCTTCATCTGAAAATGGATTTTAGCAGTCTTTCATGTTGCTGTAGACGTTGTCCTCAAAGGAAAACAAATGAACAATATATCCCGATCACACTTTAACAACTAAGTAAGCATCTTTTATGGTGTCAGCATCAGCTCATCATAGACAAAGGCCTAGATAAGTCAAGTTCTTTTTTGCTTGTATAATGTTAAAAGTCAAAAACTTGCGTCCATCCCGGTATAGTTCAAAACCAAGGAAAATTTACTGTCAGGGAAAGAGTAGCTGTAAATCTCTGTTCCTCCAGCTGTTACAATTCTTACAGAAAAGATGTTGAGGCTAATTACTTGAAAACGATCATCTGCTATAATGATCATTGCCAAGGCACATGATGTGCTTAAACATGAACTTCCAGTCTTGAACATTTTCAGTTAAATATCTTAATCTCATTCAGAGTTTTGGACTTTTGACCAATTACCAATTCAGGTTCTTCGAAATTAATATTTGCTAAAGTATTCATCTTTCTCAATCCGATCAGGTATTTTAATACACTTTCCAATTTATATTTCGATTTCATTTCTAAATTCTTTGAAACTTTTTGCAAAATAATCCCTGATTATAAATTTTTTTAATTTAACTTTTAATTGACCCCAAAATTTTGATTTTCTTGCAATTTTACCCCTCATTTGAACCAATTAATTTGGTAAAAATTAAATTTGGTTTTCTAAAATTTCAATCTTCTTAATTAAGTCCAAATTGAGCCCCAAACTTATTTTTTCACCAATTAAGCCCCTAATAAAATTAATTTAACCCATTTAAAGTATAACTAAGTCCTTCATACGCACAATTCACATGGTTTTGTCTAGCAAGTTTTTGTCCCTTTTACTTTTCCTGGTGCTCCATGTTCGAATATATTGCTAGAGCAATAAATGCTGATAATCCATGTTCACACTGCTGATTTAGAAAAGCTTTATAATTTACAAGACAAATGTGGTCCTTAAGACCTCTACCCATCATTACAACCAAAAAAGAAGAAGAACTTCGACGTCTGAAGCATGCCCTGAACTCTAAGAGGTCGTCCACATAAATGATCCTTCTATAAAGTACTACTCTAATTCAAGGGGGTAGATGTCTCAAGGTTGTCTGCAGTATTCAAGTGGTCACAACTTAAGATAGACTTCATAATAGCTAACTCCTTGAATTTCAAGTGGGTCCTGAGTAGATTGTTTTTCTCAAAAAATGCTGGGGACAGTATGTTACCAGTCTTGCTTTTGAGACAATACCATGTGATCCTTCACTACTTCATGTCTCTCATTAGACCCCATCCAAATGACCATACACCAGTAGATCCATTATCCACAATGGTGCTCTTCTTTTGTTTTTGTGATCTTTCCTCTATATATACAGCACTCAATTACCTTGTCAATCCAACTCAAGCCTTCACATTCTCATCAAGAATCAGAGTTTTCTGTTCCTTACTAAAATCCTAACAATCTTCTTCTTGTTCTTACATTTACATCCAAACAAAATGATGGCTATTCGCTTGCCTCGTATTCTTCAAGCTAAGCAAAATCTTCTTCGAGGATCATCTCCAGCTAGGGATGTTCGAAAAGGCTATGTTGCAGTATATGTTGGAGAAGAAGAGAAGAAAAGATTTGTGATTCCAGTGTCACACTTGAACCAGCCTTCATTTCAAGAGCTGCTAAGTAAAGCTGAAGAGGAATTTGGATTTGATCATCAAATGGGTGGTCTCACAATTCCTTGTCGGGAAGACATCTTCATCGATCTCACTTCTCGCTTAAATGGGTCATAAAAGGGACAGATTAACATATATTAGAGAAAACAATTTTGTAGCATACTGTATATATCATGTACAGATTGTAAGCAGTGTCTCAAGAGATTATTTATTATGAAATCTTTTAAACTTTCACAAATCTAATCTTTTCTTCGATCTTCTTCGATTTGTTTATTCATTTCGTTTCCACGATTTCATGGCTAAGCTTACTATATATATCAAGAAATTAAATTTACTGCTTTAAAGATTATCACCGAAGAAAAAAACAAAATAAGTTCAAAGAAAACACTGCCAAGCAATATTTGACTTCATAGAAAAAAGCGTTCTTACAAAAATTTTCAAATTTTGAGCATGTTAAATAAAATACAACACAATAAAGTAATTGGTCTAAATTAAATCATAAAAATACCACATCATCCAGGATTTCTTTTCCCGCATCATTGTCATTCTAATGAGCAATGTTCAATTAATTCAATTCGATCTTAAGAGTATATTAGATAATATGAGGAAAAGATTATGGAGCCTTCTGAATAAATCTAGAGGATAAATATTAACTATTAAGAATAATTATGGAGCAATCAAATATTTAATAAATATTAAATCTATAGAATTTGATTTTCTTTATTGTTACCTTTATTATCTTCTTGATTTATCCTTTGCTTTGATGTGATGAAAGAATGAAATAACATTTCACATGAAATGATTTTTATCATCAATCTTTTTTATATTAGTACAAAATATATTCAGATTGAATCGGCAATGCCTACTAGCTAGACAAAACTGCACTAATGGCAAATTGAAGCGCTCTCTGTCATGTTATCTTTTTAGATAAAAACATTAAAATTTCTCATCATTAAATAGAAACAAAAAAAAAAATTCATTATAAGTATTATTGCATTACATAAATTTCAATCTTTGAAATAAAAATCCAAACTTGAATAAAAGCTGCATAATAATGAAGTGACTAAGACATCAAATTAATAAAAAATTAGAAGAAAAGTCTTGTAAAAGCAAACAATGCATACCAATAAATGAAGTAGGAGGAACTCTTATATAAAAATCAACGAACTAACAAAAGTTAAGAACCTTAAAAATAATATTAGAATATAGTGGTGAGTTTAACCAACTTGGTGAAGAAATATCATTTAATATATATTATAGATATTTATATGTTATAGACCAGAAATTTTGATATAATAGAAGTATAAAAACCGAAATATATATATATAAACAAAAAAGGTTTGCGACCTCGATAACTATGGAATGATTAATCGTCACAATCTAATGTCTCTCTCACCAATTAAGCATATATACAGACTACTAAGTGTATATAGATTAACTTTTCTCTATTAGAATGGAATTTCTAACGGGTATCTTGATGTTCAAAAATAACAAATATTAGTGTGTGTGTATCAAAGCAAACAAATAATATACCAAATAGAATTAAATCAATACAATGCGAATACAAATTTGCACCTAGAAAATAAATCAACTTATATAAATTATTGCACTTACTTGGAAACTAGAAGCAAGAGACCGACAAATGTAAAACTGGAGATTACTAAGATTGCTAGGAGAATGTTAACAGAACCTATAATGAATGCAAAAAAAAACTCAAAACAACTTAAATCAGATAACATAAAAGATTATAATTCTAAGATTAGAGACCAAAATGTAATTATAAAACCAAAAAAATCCATCTAATTAATCCCAAACATTTCCCAAACTAACCAAACCTAAAAGAACCGGTCAACCAAAATTGATCAACAACTCAACTGATATCATCATGCCAATTGTTCAATTGATTCAAACAAACAGGTTGACTGGTTGATCAGGATTTCAAAATCTTGATTTATTAGTCTTTCAAAATTCAAATCTTTAAAACTCAACGTGTTCCTTAAAAACTCACAACTCTAGTCCTCAAATCGGTTCTCTTTAAGCCAAATTAATACCCTAAATATTAATTAAACATCTTAAATCGTCAAATTACCAAATCAACATATCCCAAACACTTCTTTAATCCATAAACTATTAAAATCACCCTAGAAAATGTTTCTTATGAATTGATTCAGATTGTCTTTAACCCCTATGCTATCATCCATATCCTAATTATTCACTCATTCAAGAGCTACTGGAGATATGATGTTTAATCACCATTCGAAAATAACAGAAGAGGGAGTCATGATACTTGTTTCTTCATATCCTTCTTAAAATAAAAAAGTTTAACTTTAGATAGAGTTGAGTTCTTTGGTATATTTAGGAAAAAGCTATCGTAAGGGAGGTAAAAAGAGAAGGGAAAACCAATTCTCTAGAAAAAAAAATCTCTTTAAATATATAGGTTAGGTTGGGTTCTTGGGTTTATGTCTGATGGGCTAAAATATGGGTTTTACAACATCCCCTCCGTTTTACAAAACTCATCCTTGAATTTAAACTTTAATAACATAAGAATTACCATCATATGATCAAACAAGTACAAAAACTTGCCACTTATTACCTACTCAAGCTCCCACATTGCCTCTTTGCATGGAATTTCGTTTCACACAACCTTAAATGATGCAATTTCCTTTGACCAAAACTTTCTAACTTGTCGATCCACTGTTCCTATTGATTGTACTTCATATGACATATCCTTCCTCACCTAAACCAGTTGAACTTCCGAAACATGAGACGGATCTTGCAAGGACGTCCTCAATATTGAAACGTGAAACACCGGATGTATGAAGGACAAATTAAGAGAGAGAAAAAAGCATATATACCATTGCCCCTACTCTTTCCAAAATCTCAAAGGGCCTATAAACCGATGACTTAATTTTTCTTTATTCCAAAATCTGAATATTCTTTAGTTGGAAGAGACTTTCAAGAGCATATTGTCACTCACTGAAAACTCTAAAATATACCTCCTCCAACCCATGTAATTTGCATACTTATTCGAAGCTTATCTCGGATCACCCTGATCTTATTCAAAGTAATTTATATTAAATCAACACCCATCAATCTCTTCTTACCAACCTCATTCCAATATATGGGTGATCTAGACTTTCGATCATACAAAGCCTTATACAAAGACATATCAATACTCACGTGATAACTATTGTTATATGCAAACTCTACCAGAGAGACAAATACCTCCTCCATCCAACCTCAAAATCAACCACACAAGCTCTCAGTATATCTTAAAAAATTTGTATAGTCATATCAAACTGTTCATTGGTCTAATGATGAAAAGCAGTGGTCAACTTAACTTTAATCCCCATTATTTTATGAAAGTTCACCCAAAACCTTTGCAGATGAAAAGCAGTGAATAGATAAAAGGCCTCGCAACATATTTGGCCTCAAAGGTTGAAACCTTCCTGAAGATAGCATTGATGCTCTTTTTCTGTTCCTGGTGGCACCCACATTTCAAATTCAATGGCTGGAAACAGTTACCGACATTAACTTCGTCATTTGCAGTTGCATCAAGATATTCTGAAATGCAGGATAGGTTCTAAAAAGGGTGAAGCAGTGCCACGCACCTCATATGCACTTCACATGGTTTTGTCTAGCAAGTTTTTGTCCCTTTTACTTTTCCTGGTGCTACATGTTCGAATATATTGCTAGAGCAATAAATGCTGATAATCCATGTTCATACTGCTGATTTAGAAAAGCTTTATAATTTACAAGACAAATGTGGTCCATAAGACCTCTACCCATCATTACAACAACAAAAAAAAGAACTTAGACGTCTGAAGCATGCCCTGAACTCTAAGAGGTCGTCCACAGAAATGATCCTTCGATATCGTTCAACTCTAATTCAAGAGGGTAGATGTCTCAAGGTTGTCTGCAGTATTCAAGTGGTCACAACTTAAGATAGACTTCATAATAGCTAACTCCTTGAATTTCAAGTGGGTCCTGAGTAGATTGTTTTTCTCATAAAATGCTGGGGACAGTATGTTACCAGTCTTGCTTTTGAGACAATACCATGTGATCCTTCACTACTTCATGTCTCTCATTAGACCCCATCCAAATGACCATACACCAGTAGATCCATTATCCACAATGGTGCTCTTCTTTTGTTTTGTGATCTTTCCTCTATATATACAGCACTCAATTACCTTGTCAATCCAACTCAAGCCTTCACATTCTCATCAAGAATCAGAGTTTTCTGTTCCTTACTAAAATCCTAACAATCTTCTTCTTGTTCTTACATTTACATCCAAACAAAATGATGGCTATTCGCTTGCCTCGTATTCTTCAAGCTAAGCAAAATCTTCTTCGAGGATCATCTCCAGCTAGGGATGTTCGAAAAGGCTATGTTGCAGTATATGTTGGAGAAGAAGAGAAGAAAAGATTTGTGATTCCAGTGTCACACTTGAACCAGCCTTCATTTCAAGAGCTGCTAAGTAAAGCTGAAGAGGAATTTGGATTTGATCATCAAATGGGTGGTCTCACAATTCCTTGTCGGGAAGACATCTTCATCGATCTCACTTCTCGCTTAAATGGGTCATAAAAGGGACAGATTAATATATATTAGAGAAAACAATTTTGTAGCATACTGTACATATCATGTACAGATTGTAAGCAGTTTCTCAAAAGATTATCTATTATGAAATCTTTTAACTTTCACAAATCTTTTCATCTTCTTCGATTTGTTTATTCATTTAGTTTCCACGATTTCATGGCTAAGCTTACTATAAATCAAGAAATTAAATTTACTGCTTTAAAGATTATCACCTAAGATAAAAAAGAAAACAAGTTCAAAGAACACACTGCCAAAGCAATATTTGACTTCTTACAAAAATGCGTTCTTACAAAAATTTTCAAATTTTGAGCATGTTAAATAAAATACAACACAATAAAGTAATTGATCTAAATTAAATCATAAAAAATACCACATCATCCAGGATTTCTTTTCCCGCATCATTGTCATTCTAATGAGCAATATTCAACTAATTCAATTCTAAGAGTATATTAGATAATATGAGGAAAAGATTATGGAGCCTTTTGAATAAATCTAGAGGATAAATATCAACTATTAAGAATAATTATGGAGCAATCAAATATATATTTAATAAATATTAAATCTATAGAATTTGATTTTCTTTATTGTCACCTTTATTATCTTCTTGATTTGATTTGATGAAAGAATGAAAAAACAGGTCACAAAACCGAAACATATATTAGTACAAATATGGAGCAATATATTAGTACATATAGAATAATTATGGAGCAATCAAATATTTAAGAAATGATTTTTATCAACAATCTTTTTTATATTAGTACAAAATATATTTACATTGAATCGGCAATGCCTACTAGCTAGATCACAAAACTGCACTAATGGCTAATTGAAGCGCTCTCTGTTTTGTTATCTTTTTAGATAAAAACATCAAAATTTCTCATCATTAAATATAAACAAAAAAAATTCATAAGAAGTATTATTGCATTAAATAAATTTCAATCTTTGAAATAAAAATCCAAACCTGAATAGAAGCAGCGTAATAATGAAGTGTCTAAGACATTAAATAAAAAAAATAAGAAGAAAAGCCTTGTGTTAGCAAATAATGCATACCAATAAATGAAGTAGGAAGAACTCTCATATAAAAATCAACCAGCTAACAGAAGTTAAGAACCTTAAAATAGAGGGGTGAGTTTAACCAACTCGGTGAAGAAATATCATTTAATATACATTATATATATTTATATGTTATAGTCTAGAAATTATGAAATAATAGAAGTATAAGAACCGAAATATATATATATATATATATATATAACATAAAAGGTTGGCAACCTCGATAACTATGGAATGATTAATCGTCATAGTTTGGTGTCTCTCTCACCAACTAGGCATATAGAATATAGACTAACTTTTCTCTATTAGTATGAAATTTCTAACATGTATCCTGATATCCTGTCAAAGAACCATCTCAACCCAAAAGCTTAAGCTATTAGGTGAGGTTCCAGGATATGATTTATATTATTCTCTAACACATCCCCTCAAGTGAAAGCCCTTTGGGCTTGAAACTTGCACAGACCCACATTACCTTGTGCTTAATTTTTACCAAATAAATAGGGATGGTGAGATTCGAACTCGTGACCACTTGGTCATCAAGGCTCTGATACCATGTCAAAGAACCATCTCAACCCAAAAGCTTAAGCTATTAGGTGAGGTTCCAGGATATGATTTATATTATTCTCTAACATATCCAAACATAACAAATATTCGCGTGTATATATATATATATATATATATATATATATATATATATATATATATCAAAGCAAACAAATAATATACCAAATAGAATTAAATTAATATAATGCAAATGCAAATTTGTACCTATAAAATAAATCAACTTATATAAATTATTTATGTTATATGCATATTAAAAATTATCCCACTATTATAGAATAAGATTCTAATATAGGTTGTTGTAATCATTACAGTTACTCATGTATCTATCAGAATAAGATTCTAATATAGGATGTTGTAATCATTACAGTTACTCATGTATCTATCAGAATAGGATTCTAATATAGGATGTTGTAATCATTACAATTACTGCAGTGTTCTACTGCCTGTATATAAATAGGAAGGTTGGTTAAGACACAACCCAACACATTCCATTATTCTCAACTTGGTATCAGAGCCACAAAATCCTAAAATAAATTAAACCTAATTTTCTCACAGCCTCCCAACCTTCCTTTTTCAATGGAACAACCACCACATACATCTTCAAATTCTGCAGCCCCAGCAGTCCAGCTTTCTTCTTCTCCGACAGTGCAACCCTCTTCTCTTGCAGCGCCTCCTCTGCTTTTCTCTACTACGTCACCCCCTGGATTCTCCTCTGCCATGGCTGGTGAATGCCTCCTTTTGCAGCCCACGTTTGCTGCCTCTACTGCCGCAAGCATTATCTCCCTTTCTCATACTCATCAAGTCATCTCCCTCAAATTAACAAACACCAATTATTTATATTGGCGTATGCAAATGCTGCCTTATCTCCTAGGCCAAGGAGTTTTTGGTTTTGTTGATGGCTCCAACACATGTCCATCAACACATGTTCTTGCCCATGATGGTATCTCTCTTAAGGTAAATCCGCTTTTTCAAACCTGGAAACAACAGGACCAACTCATTCTAAGTGCTCTTCTTTCCTTCCTATCTATGGAAGTTTTGCATCTTGTTGTTGGCTGTCAAAGTTCTTGTTCAGCTTGGGGCACTCTTGAGCGAGCTCTCGCTTCCACCTCCAACTCTTGTATTATACAACTTCACGGCTCTCTTCAGGATCTTCGACAGGGTGATGAATCAGTAACTCAATTTATGCAAAAAGAGAAGGCCTTATTTGATGAATTGGCCGCTGCTGGTCGGCCAGTTTCACTTGAAGATTTCAATTTATATGTGTTTCGTGGTCTTCGGGGAGAGTTTAAAGACTTAGTTACCAGTCTTATTACCAAGGCTAAACCTTTATCATATGCAGATCTTCACAGCCATCTCCTCATATATGAATTTCTTCACAAATCTTCTGCTGCCATACATGCTCCTCTGCTACCCACACCCATCATTCCATCTTCTGCTCTTGTTGCATAGCACCAGACTTTTGGCAATTCTGGCCGTAGTAGGGGCCGCTTCAACGGTGGCTGGCGTCCCAACCAGTCCAACAGTAGAGGCAACCGATTTGCTGGCTCCAGACCTGATCACCGTAGCTTCCAAAACTTCTCCTTCGGTGACAATAGGCAGGGCTCTTGGCAGCGTAATAGGGGGCAGAATCCACGCTGCCAACTGTGGCAGAATTTCAGCCATGCAGCTCCCCATTGCCCTCAATTCCAGCAGCGAGGTTATGGCCAACAACCTACAGCCAACCTGGTGCAGCGCAATCTCTCCTCAACCGGTTCTGTTGATTGGTTTCCAGATACCGGTGCCAATCAACACGTCACACCTGATCTTGCCACCTTGACCGCTTCAGAACCGTACCTTGGTAATGATAATTTGCATGTTGGTGATGGTAAGGGCCTTCCTATATCTCATCTTGGTCATACAAAAATATATACACCACATCGTTCTTTCACCTTATCTAATGTTCTTCATGTTCCTGCAATCACAAAACCTCTGCTCTCTGTTCAGAAATTTTGTCTTGATAATAATGTTTATTTTGAATTTCACCCTCGTGTGTTTTATGTCAAGGATTTCAACACGCATGAAGTCCTTCTCTCAAATCAGAGTAAAGATGGTCTCTATGCCCTGACCAAGTCTTCCGTCACATCAGTTCCTCAAGCCTATTGGTCTCCCTGCACTTCTGCCTCTGCCGATTTATGGCATCGTCGACTAGGTCATCCTACTTCACATATCTTTCAATTATTAATCTTGAAAAATAAGATTATTTGTAACAACAAACATCTTAATTTTCAATGTCAAAGTTGTCCTTTAGGAAAATCATCGCGTTTGTCTTTAGGACCTACTGGTCACAAAACTTCTGCTCCACTTGAATTAATTTTTAGTGATGTATAGGGCCTTGCTCCTCTTTTTTCTTCAGATGACTATCGTTATTTTGTTATCTTCGTTGATGCTTATACTAAATATGTAAGGTATTATCCTCTAGTTGTCAAGTCTGATGTTTACTCTGTTTTTCATCAATTTCAGACTCTTGTCGAACGTCAATTTTCCTTAAAAATAAAATCTGTTCAAACTGATTGGGCAGTGAATACCGAAAACTATCCACATTTTTTCAGACCATTGGTATTCATCATCGTCTGATTTTTCCCCACACTCATGAACAAAATGGAATAGTAGAGCGTCGTCATAGGTATATTGTGGAAATAGGTCTTACTCTTTTAGGGCAATGTAAAACACCTTTTCGATTATGGAATTATGCTTTTGAAACCTCTGTTTATCTTATAAATCGCATGCCTACTCCTATTCTTGCCCATTGCTCTCTGTTTGATTGTTTATTTCAACAGTCTCCTGATTATCATTTTTTGCGTACCTTTGGGTGTCTCTGTTTTTCTTTTCTGCGTCCATATAATAATCATAAATTGGATTTTTGTTCCTCTCCATGTATGTTTTTTGGATATAGTTCCTCGCATCTTGGTTATCGATGTCTTGACATTGCATCTCACCGTATTTATATTTCCCGTCATGTCCGCTTCCATGAACATGTGTTTCCATTTGATAATTCTGAACAGATTGCAAAGGTCTCCACCACAACCCCCACCCCACCCGCTACTGTCACCCTCCCAAATTTGCTAAACCACCCACCGCTACCCGCTTTCACTAGCCACCCAAACAGCCCACAACACTCCGCTTTGCCACTCCAAACAGCCACCCGACCACAACCTCCACCCATCCCTTAGCCATCATCCCATGCTTGTTTATCTAACCCTTATGATGCAGGTTCAAATCGTCAATTGGTCTCCTCTCCTCATGGTCTTGGGGCACTTTCTAGTCCCTCCTCTGCTTCGCCCTCCCTGTCCAGCACTTCTGCAGCTTCAGTCTCTACCTCCAACCCCTCCTCTACTGACAGTCCTGTGCTTGAGGCTGCTTCTTTATCATCCTCTCCCGCTGGTCTGCAACTTATGGTTGATTTGTCTTTTTATCAGCTGCCACAGGTCTCCTCGCTACAACCATCTTCCCCTGCGTCTCCACCAGCACACAGCAGACATCCTATGACTCTTAGACCGCGGCAACCGAAGACAGTTAATCTGGTTGCTTCAGTTGTCGCTACTTCTACTTGCACATGGGTACTGTATTCTCCCTCTTCTAAAGCCTTTTGCATTCTCTGATGCTGACCGGTATGCAATTTGGCATAATGCTATGTGTGATAAGATCGCCGCTTTATGCGAAAATCGAACTTGGTCTTTGGTTCCATTTCATCCTTCGATGAACGTTGTTGGCAGTAGATGGGTATATCAGATCAAATGTTGTGTTGATGGTAGTATTGAGCGCTATAAAGCGCGCCTTGTTGCTAGAGGTTTTACCCAGCAGGAAGGTATTGATTATTCTGAAACCTTCAGTCCAGTTATTAAGCAGGCCACTGTCCGATTGGTTTTCTCTATTGCGGTTTCGCGAAATTAGAAGATTCATCAGCTTGATATTCATAATGCCTTCCTCAATGGTGTTCTTACTGAAGAGGTCTACATGAAACAGCCTCCAGGTTTCGTTGACTCTTCTCTTCCATCTCATGTGTGCAGATTGCACAAATCATTGTATGGTTTGAAACAGGCATCGAGAGCATGGTACACTCGTCTAAGTGATTTTTTTGCTCTCCATCGGTTTCCGAGCTTCCAAGGTTGACACCTCCCCGTTTATCTTATCTAATGGTACTAATATCTTTTATCTCCTGGTGTATGTTGATGATATTCTGCTCACGGGTAGCAACTCTGCTATGCTCCATCACCTTATACAGTTACTCAACTCTGAGTTCAAGCTTCGTGACTTAGGTGCTGTTCACTACTTTCTGGGTATTGAAGTTCAGTCTACCAGTATGGGTTTAATGCTACGTCAACATAAATATATTCTTGACATCCTCACCCGAGCTGATATGACTTCCTGCAAACCAGTTGATACTCCAGTCTCCCCTTCGAAAGTCATTATATTACCGGATCATTCATTCTCTAATCCTACACGATTTCATCAAATCATGGGTGCTCTTCAATATCTTACCTTCACCCGTCCAGATATATGCTTAGCTGTTAACAAAGTCTGTCAGTTTATGCATGCTCCTACAGATTCTCATTGGGCCGCTGTCAAACGTATTTTACGCTATCTTAAAGGTACGGCATCTTATGGTTTCTATATCACTCGAGGCTCCTCTTTTGCTCTACATGGCTTTACAGATGCAGATTGGGCTGATAGTATTGATGATCGTAAGTCTACGGGCGACTATCTTGTCTTTTTTGGTCAGACGCCCATTTCTTGGAAATTTGGCAAGCAACGCACTGTTGCTCGCTCCTCTACTAAGGCTGAGTATAGAGCCCTTGCTGATGGTACCGCTGAAGTCATTTGGCTTCAATACTTGTTAACAAATTTGCAGGTTCCCTCAGTCTCTGACCTTACCATTTGGTGTGATAATCTTGGTGCTACCTATCTCTCAGCAAATCCTATCTTCCATGCTCGTACTAAGCATGTTGAAGTGGATTATCACTTTGTTCATGACCGTGTTGCCAAGAAAGAAATTCAGATTCGTTTTATTCCCTCTCGAGATCAACTTGCCGATGTCTTCACTAAACCGCTTCCTGTTGCATCCTTTACTGCTTTTCGATTCAAGCTTCGGGTTGATCCCCCACCCTCAGCTTGAGGGGGCATATTATAGAATATGATTCTAATATAGGATGTTGTAATCATTACAGTTACTCATGTATCTATCAGAATAGGATTCTAATATAGGATGTTGTAATCATTACAGTTACTACAGTGTTCTACTGCCTCTATATAAATAGGAAGGTTGGCTAAGGCACAACCCAACACATTCCATTATTCTCAACTCCAAACCAAGCGATCTCGGATTAGGTATATGCTGGATATAGTTAGTTGAAGTTTGGTAAATCAATTAACCCTTCGATTATCAGACAAGCTGTGGACTACTAGATAGTACATGACAAGTCACAACCATTGCTTTTTTCACTGTCTCCCACGTTATATTCAACCAATAGAAACTCATCTATAATCTTTATTTCCACACATATCACTCATTCATTGAATGTCCTGAACATGTCTCTCAAGCATATGTCCCTATTCCAAAAGTCAGTTGTGCGTTGTGTCAACATTTAATGTCCCACCATCCAATTTACAATCTTTAGCCTGGACCTCGATCAGGCTTATCTATGTGGTCGTAGGGCATTCTGGTGTTTAGACGTGTAGACATAGTAGGAGAGAGATGAATCCTCACTACCCTATTGTTGTTGATTAATTTGAAGGCAAGGTCACGTGATCCCTCATGAGATGTCCTAAGCAGACCCTAGCAAATGATTTCTAGCCGCTCCAAATGCTGGAGGTTTTTGTTTTTCTTCATGCTATTTCTTCTATAGATACGTACTGGTGTCTCAACCAAGTCATCACATTCTCCATTGAAATCTTTTCCTTAAGTGACAAACTCTCTTAAGTTCTTTTCTGAAAACATACATCAACAGTAACACCATGACTGGACATCTGGCTGCTGCTCTAGCCAAAAAAATTCTACGCCGATCTGTATGGAATGCAAGTAAACCAGCTTCGAGATCTTTAGATGTACCGAAAGGTTTCTTAGCTGTCTACATTGGCGAAAGAGAGAAGAAGCGATTTGTAGTTCCAGTGTCCTATCTGAATGAGCCTTCATTTCAAGATTTGCTTACTAAAGCTGAAGAGGAGTTTGGTTTCAATCATCCAATGGGTGGTTTGACAATTCCATGCAGAGAAGATAAATTCATTGATGTCCTTTCCAGCTTGAGTAGATCATAAATAGAGGCAATCATACTAACCAGATAGAACAAATTTGTATGGCATAAAGTGCCAATTTGATGTAAATACTTTCTGTTATAGAATCAAACTATTTCAACAAATGAGAAACCTTCTTTGATTCCTCATTTTCGTTTAATAAAACTTAATAAAACTATTTCATCAATCCAATATCATTGAAAGTTATCAATATGATGATTGCGTTAACTGATAGAAATGGCCGAAAATATTAAATCAAATATTTATTTGGTTTGACCTATAAGATTCCATGTCGACATTGATTGTTTAAACTCTGCCTTGCCCTTCTCACGCCCTCTTTTATTTATGTTTGTTTAACCTTGGTTAGTCTTTCTCTAACACTGTTCAGAAGTTCATGCTTAAATAGATATGGCCAGTACCACAATGAATACACAACAAGGCTCAATATATTTGGCCAAATAAATCTTCCTGGGGTTAGCATTGTTGCTTTCTGTCAACATACAGGAAAAAGTCTCTCTTGGTGGCAACCACATTTCTTTTTTCTTTTTTATTTTCTTATGATGGTTCATGGCTAGAAACAATTATATTGTCAATGACCAGCATTAATTTCATCATCTGCAGCGCCAACAAGATTTCTGAAATGTGGGTTAGGTTCTAAGAGGAAGGGGCATTGCCACCGGCTTCACATGCTCTTCACAAGGCCTTGTCTAGCAAGATTTTGTTTTTGTTTTTTTTACTTTTGTTTTTCTGGTGATCCATGAATGAGTTTTTGCTACAGCACTAAATGCTGGTGAAGGTTGCAGATTTATCAAGGCAAACCTTTCTGTTTTTAACCACACATCTCAATGGAAATTTCTAACAAGACAAATTTGGTCCAGGGGACCCCTTCACATCATTACCAACAATAACAAACTAGATGTCTGAAGCATGTCCTGCATTCTAATTTCTTCCACAGAAAAAATCCTCTTTCTGCAATTCATGAATTTGAAGTGGGCCACTCTTTTATGATTGTCTCCAAGAACTGCTTAGGGATAATGTGTACCAACAAAGTATACTGATTTAATTCATTATAATTTTCTTGATGATGAGTTGAAAGACAGGACCATGTGATCCTTCAGCTGCTTATGTCTGTAAGCAAACCCCACTTAGGCTGCTTCTCCTCTCATCCACACTTCATAGATTTTCCACGTACTAAATCCATCTATATATAAATTCATCTCCCCACAACCACATCAAGTCCTCACATTCTCTCATAGAAAGCAAATCCTCCTCCACATTACTCTAAGATCATCTTTTTTTCTAGCAGAATAATACAGATCACACAATGGCCATCCTTCTTAAGGGTATCATGACTGCTAAGCAAATTCTCCGTCGGTCAAATTTGCTTGCTAATCAAGCAACCGAAGTTCCTAAAGGCTTCTTTGCGGTCTATGTTGGAGAGAGCCAAAAGAAAAGATTCAATGTTCCAATCTCATTCTTGAATCAACCTTCATTCCAAGAATTGCTAAGAATAGCCGAAGAAGAATTCGGATATAATCATCCGATGGGCGGTCTTACACTTCCTTGCCGAGAAGATACCTTTATTGACATCATTTCAGGCTTGAATTTATCATAACACAGAGCAGGAATTAATTTGCTTCAAAACTTTTGTACATCATTTACTTTTGGTAGAGACAAATGAGATGGGAAATGTCCACCCATAATAGAATTTATTAATACAGATCTGCAGAGTTGCTCTCACTTTCTCACTATCATTATTCAAAATTAGAAAATTGTCTCAAAGATCTATGATCCTGACTTGAAAATCTTGAAACCTGTTGAGAAGATAAGTTGAAGTTGATCTGCTGTTGAAGTTATCTGCTAGAACTCCAGCTGGTATAGATGAACTGATTGAGTTGGACTCAATCACTTGTGGCTCCTACTTTCTAGGCATACGTTTGTATATATATACCTGATGTAAACACCTCTGCTTCAATGAGAAATTAATAAAACAGTTCTACATTCTTCTTCATCATCTAGTTTTCATGGTATCAGAGCATATGAAACTCTAAAACCAAACTTCCGCAAAATTCTCCAATGGAGGACAGTGTTGATTCAACAAGTATCAACAAAAATACTACGCTTCCAAACATGACCTTTTTAACCATTGATCCTTCTGATCCTTTTTTTATTCATGCATCAGATCATCCAAGCATGACTCTTGTTCTGAAAGTTCTTGATGGAACCAACTACTCCATGTGGAGACGCTCCATTTTAATAAGTCTCAGAGCCAAAAACAAGTTGGGATTCATCAATGGAACCATATCCATACCAGATGAATCTGATCCTAAATACATGTTATGGCAACGATGCAATGATATGGTTTTTTCTTGGATTCTCAACTCCTTAAATCAAGAGCTTGCTAACAGTGTTCTCTATGTTGAAACCCCCTCTGAAATCTGGTTGGACCTACAAGAACAATTCTCACAAGGTGATTTTTCTCATCATTATCAACTTCAGCGTTCCATAGTAGAATTGCAGCAAAATCAGGATTCTATCTTCAGTTATTGCACCAAAATAAAAACATTGTGGGATGAATTAAAAATGAGCAGTCCAGCTATTCAGTGCACTTGTGGGTGGAATGAAACAATTGTCAAACAATGAGGAAAAGACGAGACTTGGTCAGTTTCTTATGGGATTAAATGAGAGCTATTAAGCTATTAGAGGGCAAATCATGCTCATGCAACCTTTACCAACTGTTAAGAAAGCATACTCACTCTTATGTGAGGAAGAAAAACAGCGTGGACTGGTTGAGCACAAGGTTACTGAACAGGTTCACGCCATGAATGTCAAAAGACCAGGTTATACTTCACAACGACCAGGCTATACTTCAAAAGATTTCTCTCGAAATTTGATGCTTGGCTCATCAACAATACAAGGATCCAAGAAACGACTTCACTGCTCCTACTGTGATGGAACAACACATACAGTGGGGAGATGTTTCTATTTGATTGGGTTTCCTGTTGGTCATGCTCTTCATGGCAGGAATGTCCAACCTAGGAATCGAGCTCAAAAGGTGGTTGCAAATCAAACAGGGACTGAATCATCTCACACCAACATCAAATCTGTTCAAATCTCTGATCAGCCTCTTCAATTCACTCCTGAAGAATTTTCACAAATCAAAGCTTTCTTCCAAACCGAGAAATCCACAGTCTCTGCAAACTATACAGGTAACTCCACTCCATTTTGTTCATCATCCACAACTCACAATTCCGAGTTTATTCAATGGATCATTGACAGTGGAGCTACTAACCATATAGCTACTTCAGTTGTTGATAAAGTCATTGTTCCCATGTTCTCTCAAGTCACCTTACCAAACAGTTCCCATGCAAAAATTACCAATGCTGGCTCTGCATATATTACCAAAAATATACATGTTCATGATGTTCTTTGTGCACCCTCATTCCATGTGAATCTGCTTTCCGTTAGTCAACTCACATCTGCTTTAAATTGTTCTGTCCACTTCTTTCCCACTTTCTGTATATTGCAGGACCTTGCTACGAAGAGGATGATTGGCCTGGGGAAGCAGAGTAAGGGACTATACTACCTTATGCCACAATCAGGATCACATCCAACAACACCGATCTCATATCAAGTCTCTTTCCCATAAGGAGTTGTTTGGCATAACAGATTAGGACGTCCATCAAAATTACCCTCTCAGTTTCTGTCAAAATTAATCCCATCCTTTGTTTATGATTCGCAACATTCATGTGAAGTTTGTCCTTTGGCAAAACAAACCAGGTTATCTTTTCCCATTAGCTCAATTCAAAGTACCAAAATTTTTGATCTTATACACTGTGATATTTGGGGTCCACAAAAGATTGAAACACACTCTGGTGCACATTATTTTTTAACTATTGTGGATGACTACTCTCGTTTTACATGGATTTTCCTTATGAAATTCAAATCTAAAACATAAGGGTTGTTAAAATCATTCATCACTTTTGTTCACACTCAATTTAACTGTCAAGTTAAAATTATACGTAGTGATAATGGGCTGGAATTTATCTCTCTAAAGCCATTTCTTTCTACCCATGGCATTTTGCTTCAAAATTCATGTCCATACACACCTCAACAAAATGGTGTTGTTGAACGAAAACATAGACACCTGCTAAATGTTGGTCGTGCCTTGCGATTCCAAGCAAATTTACCATTAAAATTTTGGGGAGAGAGTTTGCTTACTACCACCTATCTTATAAATTGTCTTCCCACTCTAGTTTTGAGTCACAAATCACCATATGAACTCTTGTACGGAAAAACACCTGCATATACACATCTACGTGCTTTTGGTTGTTTATGTTATGCCACCAACTTACAACCTTTAACCAAATTTTCACCAAGAGCTCGTCAATGCATTTTTGTTGGATATCCTTCTAATCAAAAAGCATATCGCGTTTATGATCTCACCACTCGGCAGTTTTTTACTAGTCGAGATGTTATTTTTCATGAAAACACATTTCCTTTTTTTAACCACACTTCAGAAAATCCTCCTCCACAATCATCTCTGCCACCCATATTTCCTGAGTCCAATAACAGTCTACTTCCACAAACACTACCTTCTTCTCCTTTACCTCCCGAAACCCCTACCACTCCATTATCTCCTTCTTCCTCAAAATCCCCATTGCCACCATCATCAAATCCCACACAGTCTCTTTTTCTCCAAACCAACACACCTGCTCCTATACTACGTCGCAACGATCGGCCTCGACAATCCTCTGTTCTTCTCCATGATTTTCATTGTGGCCAGGTTGGTATGTCATCACTCTCTGCATCCACAACCAAGTCATCCTCTTCACGGTCAGGTACTCAATATCCGTTATCCAGTTTTATTTCCTATCAGTCATTATCTCCTTCTCATCAGCTATTTGTTAACACCATCACTAGCACTCTTGAACTTACAACATATGAGCAGGCACTAAGTGATCCTAAATGGTGTGAAGCAATGAGAATTGAGCTCACTAATTAGTACTTAAAAGTGCATGTTTATCAAGGTTTTATATCATCATTTTGCACTTGAAGTATCAATAACTCCTTAACTAAAGCATGTTTTATAATAACAAGTTTGATACTATAAGATACCTTAATTTATGGTAAATGATCATCTTAAATGCAGGCCTATCACATAAATAAAAGGATTGATTGATGAGTTTAAGTATTGAAAGTGAAAGGACAAAGAGATGGCCAAACTTAGAAAAGAGATGCCGGTGCAGTCCAAACTGGAACATTGCTCGGTAATTGGATCATATTTGGAGCTCTAGATCTCAGATTTAGGTCCATTTTATATGGATGGAAAGGTAAGACAAAGGCCTACAACTTTCATGAGGAGCCCAAGATTTAAAAAGGCCGTTTTGAAGTCCAAACTGAAGGAACAACGAAGAAGTCCAAAGCTGTCCTGCAGCCCAGACACTATTTAGTGTTCAACCCATATCTTGAGTTCTAGAAGTCCAAATGACCTCATCTTTTTTTGTTGGAAAGCTGAGACAATTTCCTAGAACATTCCTGAGGATTCTGGGCAAATTATGATGTTAGCAATGACGTCTTGTTCAGACAAGAAGATAAGGATTGTCACCAAGTCAAGATGTGGCCACCCACTCATCAATTAATTAACAAATCAATAGTTCCAAATTTTGGCCTATAAAAGGAGGCACTTACCATGTATTGAGGCATCTTGGTTTCCAGATCAAGATCATGCTCTTGCTTTCTCTCTTTGTATTGCTTATGTTTTGCTTTCATTAATATCAAGTTTATGCACTTAATTTCCTTTTCTTTACTTAGTTAATTTCTTTCTCATTTATGTTCTTATCTTGTTCATTTATGTTTCTTTCTTTCATTATGTTCAGCTAAGTTAATTATGTCAAGGTGAAAAGGGTACACTAATGGTGTAAGAATAAGTATAATATAAACTTAACATGGACCTTAACGTTGGATACTAACATGTTTTATATTTGTTATCTTGTTCACTTTTAATACTTTGCTTGTTAAATGGTTAATCTAGATTTATGTTGTATAACACTTGGTACAAAAAATACTTGGCACTTTCGTAGCTCATACTGTATGGTATAACCGACACCTGAGCTATGAAAGGAACTTGATTTGTTGTTAACATAAGTTATAATCATGAATGCCTGCCAACATTTACAAGTATTAGCTTTTATTCGAATAAGATAACTAATGTAATCATGTTAACAATTTATAATTTGATTGGAACCTCCTTTATGTGTGGTTTTCCAATTGAGTAATAAGAGTTTATACTATACTTGTTTGAAGTACCATTAGTGGATCCTCTAACCTTGACATTTGTTTTTCATTGTTTAATCCTTACATTAATCTTTCATCTCAAAGTTCTCATTAATTTCTTCCTTCTCTTCTTTATTATTGTTGTTGTTGTTGTTGTTGTTGTTATTATTATTATTATTATTATCTGTTCATAAACTCAGTATATCGGCTGGAAACCTGTGACCCGATCTTTTAGATCATTCTCAGGTATAACAACGCCACGTACTGAGTATTATTATTATTATTACTATTACTAGTACTACTATTGTTATTATTATTGTTATTGTTGTTATTGTTGTGTTGTTATTTATAATTTATACAATTAACCTCTCTGTGGTTCGACCCCGGTCTTGCCGGGTTATTTATTACTTCGACACTCCTGCACTTGGGAAAAGACATCAAGCTTTTGGTCGGGTTATTTATTACTGATGCATCTCATTTTAATTTTAAGCCAGGCATTATTCAACTTTTACCATCTTTTCATGGCTTAGACTTAGAAAATCCATACTTGCATTTAAGGGAATTTGAAGAGGTCTGTAATACCTATAATGACTCAAATTGTAGCATGAACACCATTCGATTAAAGCTTTTTCCTTTTTCATTAAAAGATAAAGCTAAAACATGGCTACAAAATTTAAGACCAGGATCCATTCGTGCTTGGGATAAAATGCAACAACAATTTTTAAAGAAGTTTTTTCCATCTCACAGAACAAACTCTTTCAAAAGACAAATTATCACTTTCACTCAAAAGCCAGGAGAAACATTTTACCAATGTTGGGATAGGTATCGAGATTTGCTTAATACTTGCCCACATCATGGTTTTGAAACATGGAGATTGGTTTCACATTTTTATGAAGGTTTAACACCTAGAGATAGGCAAATGGTTGAATTGATGTGCAATGGAACTTTCGAAGATAAAGACCCTAATGAAGCAATGGAGTACCTAGACTTGCTAGCCGAAAATGCTCAAAATTGGGACACCACAGGTACTTATGAGGCACCAAGTAAAACACAACCTCATACATCTAGTGGAGGTATGCACAACCTTAGGGAAGATCATGACCTCCAAGTCAAGTTTGCATCCTTAGCTAGAAAAGTCGAAGCACTTGAATTGAAAAAAAGTGGTCAATTAAAATTTGTTCAAGACATTGTGTGTCAAATCTGTGAAACCAATGAACATTCAACAAATGATTGTCCAACTTTGCCTTCTTTTAAGAAATGCCTCCATGAACAAGCCCATGCTTTAAACAGTTTCCAAAGACCCAACCATAACCCATACTCACAAACGTACAACCCTGGTTGGAGAAATCACCCAAATTTCAGTTGGAAGAGTGATATAAACAATGCACAAACTTCACAGCCACCGTTTCAAGCACACCATAATTTTCAAAATTCTCATGGATATGCACCTCCTTATGCTCCACCTCCTAGAAGAAATTTTAAGGAAACATTGCATGCATTCATTGAAAAGCAGGAGACAATCAACACTCAACTTGCTCATAGCATGACAGATTTTAAAGATGCTCTTGCAAAATTAACATCTGCTCTCAGTTTCCAAGAGAAAGGTAAGTTTCCATCTCAACCACAGCAAAATCCAAAGGGGCAATACAATGCAAATGCAAGTGGTTCTGGAAGCCAACACATGGATCAAGTCAAATCAGTCATCACTCTTCGTAGTGGTAAGGTTATTGAAAAACCTATTCTTGAACCTTGTGAGAAAGATGATGAGTCTATCTCTGAGGGTAAGGAAGGGGTTGAACCTGAACATTGCAAAGAAAAGACTGATTCCCCGCCAACACTTCCATTTCCTCATGCCATGACCAAACAAAGGAAAGTCAATCATAACTCTGAAATCTTTGAAACTTTCAAACAGGTAAGGATCAATATACCTTTGTTGGATGCTATTAAACAGGTTCCTTCCTATGCTAAATTTTTGAAAGATCTGTGCACCGTGAAGAGAAAACTCAATGTGAAAAAGAAAGCCTTTTTAGCCGAACAAGTAAGTGCCATTCTTCAAAACAATAATGCTTTGAAATATAAAGACCCTGGTTGTCCTACAATTTCTTGCTTTATTGGAGAACATAAAATTGAAAGAGCCTTACTTGATCTTGGAGCTAGTGTGAATTTACTTCCATATTCAATCTTTCAAAGTCTCAATCTAGGTGAGTTAAAACCAACTTCAGTAACTCTTTTACTTGCCGATAGATCTGTAAAAGTTCCTAGAGGAATAATCGAAGATGTGTTAGTACAAGTCGATAAATTCATTTATCCTGTGGATTTTATTGTCTTGGACACGTAACCTATTGAAGCATGTAATTCATTTCCTATTATTTTAGGACGTCCGTTTCTTGCAACTTCTAATGCATTGATTAATTGTAGGAATGGACTCATGAAGTTATCTTTTGGAAATATGACATTGGAGATGAATATTTTCAACATTTGCAAGCAACCTGGAGATGATAATGATTTACAAGAAGTAGATCTTATTGAAGAATTAGTTCATGATCAACTTGAATCTACTTTGAGTAAAACTGAGTTGGATGAATTTGAAGATTTTCAAATGATTTATTCTCAAGAAGAAATCACGGATGAAAAAGGCACCAAAAATATTGATGCTGATCTTGTGTCAAAAGTGACAACAGATTTGACATTTGACATCCCACCAATCGATGATTACTTTCCTAAAGAATTCTTACTTTCTCTCGGTTCAATGCCTTGGTTTGCTAAAAATATCAATTTTCTTGCAACAGGAGATTTGCCAGCTCACTGGAGTACCGAAGACAAAGGAAAGTTTTTGAACAAAGTGAAGAACTCTTACTTAGATGACCCTTACTTATTCAAAAATTGTCCTAATCAAATATTTCAAAAATGCATTCCCGATAATGAGGTAAGTAATGTCATTAAACTTTGTCATTCTGAAGCATGTGGGAGTCAATTCTCATCAAGAGAGACGACTGCAAAAATCTTACAAAATGGATTTTATTGGCCCACCATGTTCAAGGACACACATGCATTCTGCAAAACTTGTGAAAATTGTCAAAAAGTTGATACTGGTCAAAAAGTTTTGCTTTATAATTCTCAACTCCATTTATTTCCTGAAAAACTAAGATCAAGATGGAGCGGTCCATTTATTTTGAAACATGTGTATCCTTATGGGGCCCTTGATATTGAGAATCCAAAGAATGACAATGTTTTGAAGGTAAATGAACATCGTTTAAAAGCTTACTTTGATAAGTTTCCTAGTGAAAATGAATCCATTGGTTTGAATAATCTTATTGATAAAGGTTGATTATTTTGTTTTTCTCACATTTTTTTTTGTTGCTTTTTAGTGTGACTTTTGTTTTGCTAGTCTCTCACCCCGGTCAAATGGAGGATAACGGTACTCCGTGACTTAAGTCGGTCCTTTCAGTTTCCCAAATAACTGATATTTGTATATATTTGTACAATTCTTAGCTTTTTCTCTCTTCTTTGAATCTCGTCTCCAATTCTCTTTTGAAAATGGACACCACTCTTGAAAAATTGAAAAAGTATTTTCCCGCTCTGCCTCAGAATGCGATTACAAAAATTTACCATGCTAGGTGTGAAAGATTGAGGTTGTTAATGAACCATGGAATTCCTGAAGATATTCGTTGGCTGATTGAAGCAAAGGTCCGATTATCAGGTGAGTCCTCCAATTCTTTCATTTCACACATGCCTGGAACAGGTAAAAGCACTTTTGCAAAGAAACGTCGTGCAAAAGGACTGAAAGTCTGTCACAGATGTGCCAGATGGACTTGTAATGCGACATGTCGTTCTTTAGGAATGGTATCTGTAAACCGTGAAGATAAAATACAATTCATTAAGGATGGCCTGAGTAAGGGGTCTTTAGATAATCTTTTAGTGACCCTTGAGACGCATCCTAGTGGAGATGTGCATCGTGTAATTCATGATTTATGGCCACAATTCCATAAAGAACATGATCGACTTAGTCTTGGGAATCTGACTAAAAAAGACCCTATTTGCCAGTTTTTAAGAAAACTGGATGGGAAGCCTATCCCCGACCCATAGAGGGCGTTTAAGTCGTTCTTGGACGTAAAACCAAGGGAAGATGTGAGCCACAATCACAACTACCTGTACATACATGCTTTGTCAAAATAAATAAATAAAGAGAGAGAGTGTGAGCCTACAGCTGGCCTACATGTAGGTGGTATGATTGTATTTTCACTTTTTCATTTATAAATTCTTCTCTTCCTTCCCTTCATTTCTACTCATCCCATACATTCATCAAATATAAGTGTGTAGAAATGGCAGGTTCCTCAAGTCATCACATAAGAAATATTTGTGTTTTTGGTGGATCCAGCCCTGGGAAAGAAAAAGAGTTTTTAGAATCAGCAAATCATCTTGGTTAAGTACTAGCTGAGAGAAAGATTCATTTAGTGTATGGGGGAGGTAGCCTTGGGTTAATGGGAGGTGTTTCAATGGCTGCATTTTTAGGAGGCAGTCAAGTTTTGGGGGTTGTCCCCAAAGCTTTAGCAAATGGGGACATCATTGGAAAAACAATTGGAGAGGAATTACAAGTCCCAACAATGTCTGATCGACTGAATGCCATGTTTAGCCATGCTGATGCCTTCATTGCCTTACCAGGTGGTCTGGGCACATTGGAAGAGATCTTTCATATTTCATCTTGGGCCCAACTGCACATTCACCATAAACCTATAGGTTTGTTAAATGTTAATGGTTTTTATGATAAGTTGCTGTCTTTCCTTGATCAAGCTATGGAACAGGAATTTCTAACATCTTCAGCACGACAAATCATAATCTCTGCTACTACTGCTGAACAATTGATTGACCAACTACAATCTTTCATCCCTGTCATTGATCCTTGCATGAGTCGCCTAGATTGGTCAGCTAAGGAAAGCCGTAAAAAGCTTAGATTAGATTTGAGCCTTCATCTGTGAAACCTTGTGTCTTTTGGTTTTATTAATATCATATTATTTTGTTTTGTTACTTTTTTATATTTGTTTAAGTGTGTTTCAGGTTTATCATTGTTCGTTGTTTCAGGTGATGTCTTCTATACTCTATCTTTCTACCTTAGGACATTGAGGACAATGTCTCGTTTTGGTTGGGGGAAGAGGGTAGTAGTTTAAAAAAAAAAAAAAAAAAAACTAACCAACTAACTGTTTTTGTTTTTAAAAAAACCATTTGGCAAAACTGTTATTACTAGGATGGCAGAGTAAAGAGGCATTATTCTTGAGACGCATCTGAGTAAAAATTTTCTAATGGTTATTTGCAATATTCATAACAAGGCCTATTAGAATACTTCTTGAAATATTCATGTTTACAAACTCTCGCATTGTTATCACTTAATTCTGCTCATATACTCATTTAACAAGTATTATTAAACCTTCATTTTCACACACACACTTTAACATATGATTGTGGGTTGCACATTGGATTATTACATTATTTATGTTCTTTTGTTGAAGGTAACAACTAAGGGTAAGGGTTAGTATATAATTTGAAAAAAAAAAAAAAGATGATAATATTGATGATAATAAAAACGTAGATAAGTTTGGTTTCGTAGCCTCCATAACCTAAGCAATTAAGCCCGAAGGGGTGTTTTAACACCTAATACCCTAAAGTCAACTGACTTGGGAATTATTGGCCCAAAGCTTGTTACATGGGTTAAGGAGAAAAGCTTAAGGGAATCAAACATTGCACTATCTACGTATCAGTATCTGCAACCCGAGTTGTTAAGCTCGTAGGGGTGTCTCAACACCTAATGCCCTAAGACCAACTGGTCTGGGAGTCATTAGCCTAAAACTCGTTACATGGGTTAAAGATACATTATGTTTTAAGTTGTATGTGTATATAAATAAAATTAAAAAAAAAAGAGAAAAAAAATTTAAAAAAAAAGAGAAAAAAAAAAGAGTAATAATAATAATAATCCCAACCCAAGGAAGTTCACCTTAAACATTTGAACATAATATTGTTTTCTTCCAACAAAAGCCCCATCATCTATGTTTTCATATATTGAGCACATAAAAAGAAGGTTTATTAATATCTTGTTTAAGAAGTATGAAGCAGTAATATAAATTTCATGAGAGTTTGTTTATCTGGATAGATTAATAGAAGTTGAATGATGAATGCCTTGCTTTGTCATACTTGCAAATTGTTTCTCTATTTTAACGCTTTAGATTACTAGGGACTAGTAATAAGCTGGTTGGGGGTGTGATTAGTACTTAAAAGTGCATGTTTATCAAGGTTTTATATCATCATTTTGCACTTGAAGTATCAATAACTCCTTAACTAAAGCATGTTTTATAATAACAAGTTTGATACTATAAGATACCTTAATTTATGGTAAATGCTCATCTTAAATGCAGGCCTATCACATAAATAAAAGGATTGATTGATGAGTTTAAGTATTGAAAGTGAAAGGACAAAGAGATGGCCAAACTTAGAAAAGAGATGCCGGTGTAGTCCAAACTGGAACATTGCTCGGTAATTGGATCATATCTGGAGCTCTAGATCTTAGATTTAGGTCCATTTTATATGGATGGAAAGGTAAGACAAAGGCCTACAACTTTCATGAGGAGCCCAAGATTTAAAAAGGCCGTTTTGAAGTCCAAACTGAAGGAACAACGAAGAAGTCCAAAGCTGTCCTGCAGCCCAGACACTATTTAGTGTTCAGCCATATCTTGAGTTCTAGAAGTCCAAATGACCTCATTTTTTTTTTGTTGGAAAGTTGAGACAATTTCCTAGAACATTCCTGAGGATTCTGGGCAAATTATGATGTTAGCAATGACGTCTTGTTCAGACAAGAAGATAAGGATTGTCACCAAGTCAAGATGTGGCCACCCACTCATCAATTAATTAACAAATCAATAGTTCCAAATTTTGGCCTATAAAAGGAGGCACTTACCATGTATTGAGGCATCTTGGTTTCCAGATCAAGATCATGCTCTTGCTTTCTCTCTTTGTATTGCTTATGTTTTGCTTTCATTAATATCAAGTTTATGCACTTAATTTCCTTTTCTTTACTTAGTTAATTTCTTTCTCATTTATGTTCTTATCTTGTTCATTTATGTTTCTTTCTTTCATTATGTTCAGCTAAGTTAATTATGTCAAGGTGAAAAGGGTACACTAATGGTGTAAGAATAAGTATAATATAAACTTAACATGGACCTTAACGTTGGATACTAACATGTTTTATATTTGTTATCTTGTTCACTTTTAATACTTTGCTTGTTAAATGGTTAATCTAGATTTATGTTGTATAACACTTGGTACAACAAATACTTGGCACTTTCGTAGCTCATACTGTATGGTATAACCGACACCTGAGCTATGAAAGGAACTTGATTTGTTGTTAACATAAGTTATAATCATGAATGCCTGCCAACATTTACAAGTATTAGCTTTATTCGAATAAGATAACTAATGTAATCATGTTAACAATTTATAATTTGATTGGAACCTCCTTTATGTGTGGTTTCCAATTGAGTAATAAGAGTTTATACTATACTTGTTTGAAGTACCATTAGTGGATCCTCTAACCTTGACATTTGTTTTTATCATTGTTTAATCCTTACATTAATCTTTCATCTCAAAGTTCTCATTAATTTCTTCCTTCTCTTCTTTATTATTGTTGTTGTTGTTGTTGTTGTTGTTATTATTATTATTATTATTATTATCTGTTCATAAACTCAGTATATCGGCTGGAAACCTGTGACCCGATCTTTTAGATCATTCTCAGGTATAACAACGCCACGTACTGAGTATTATTATTATTATTACTAGTACTAGTACTACTATTGTTATTATTATTGTTATTGTTGTTATTGTTGTGTTGTTATTTATAATTTATACAATTAACCTCTCTGTGGTTCGACCCCGGTCTTGCCGGGTTATTTATTACTTCGACACTCCTGCACTTGGGAAAAGACATCAAGCTTTTGGTCGTGTCACTCACTGCACTTGAAAATCAGAAGACATGGTCTCTGGTTCCATTACCACCAAACTGCCGTCCCATTGGCAGCAAATAGGTGTTCATAATCAAATACTAGTCTGATGGCTCAGTAGAAAGGTATAAAGCACGCTTGGTAGCCAAAGGATTCACTCAAACAGAAGGCTTGGATTATCATGAAACTTTCGCTCCAGTTGCTAAGTTGACCACCGTTCGCTGCCTTCTGGCCTTGGCAGCAGTCCGCAATTGGCCACTTTTTCAGATGGATGTTAACAATGCCTTCCTTCATGGTGACTTACATGAGGAAGTTTATATGACTCCACCACCAGAACTTTGCCGACAAGGGGAGAAGTTAGTCTGTCGGCTTCACAAGTCTTTGTATGGACTCAAACAAGCACCCAGAAACTAGTTCTTCAAATTCTTAGAAGCTATCAAAACTGCTGGATTCTCTCAGTCACATTCAGATCATTCTCTCTTTGTGCAAGAAAAAGGGTCTACTCTAACCATGGTCCTTATCTACGTAGATGATATCATAATTACTGGGAACAATGACAAGGCTATTCAAGATCTCAAGCTCTTTCTTCAACAACAATTCCACATAAAAGATCTTGGTAAGCTAAAATATTTTCTCGGTCTGGAAGTGGCAAGATCAAAGGCTGGAATAGTTATATCTCAAAGAAAATATACATTGGAAATTCTTGACGATGTTGGATTTCTTGGAGCTAAACCTGTTGATTTTCCTATGGAGCAGAATCTGAAACTCACTAATGACCAAGGCGAGATATTGAATGATGCTTCACACTACAGAAGATTGGTGGGGCGATTAATCTACCTTACAATTACTAGACCTGACATCATGTATTCTGTAAACATTCTAAGCCAATTTATGCATGCACCAAGAAAACCTCATTGGGATGCTGCTCTTCGTGTAGTTAGATACTTAAAGAACAACCCAGGTCTCGGCTTATTATTTTCTTCCAGCAGCTCTCTGCAACTGAGAGCTTATTGTGATGCTAATTGGGCAAACTATCCTATGACAAGAAGATCAACATCTGGTTATTGTGTATTTCTTGGAGACTCTCTCATCTCGTGGAAGACAAGAAAATAGAAAATAGTCTCCAGGTCATCTGCCAAAGCTGAGTACAGGTCCATGGCTGCTGCAACATGTGAACTCACATGGCTTAGATGTTTGTTTAAAGATCTATAGGTATGTTTAAAACCAATTACCCTATTCTGTGACAATCAAGCTGCACTTCATATTGCTGCAAATCCAGTATATCATGAAAGTACAAAACATATTGAAATGGATTGCCATGTTGTGAGAGAAAAGATCCAAGCTGGTCAAATTGTTACACAATTCGTTCCCTCTCATCTTCAACTAGCAGATATATTCACTAAGGCCTTAGGAGGAGACAACTTTAAGAAATTAACAAGCAAGTTGAACATTCTCAACATTCATGCTCCAACTTGAAGAGGAGTGTTGAGAAGATAAGTTGAAGTTGATCTGCTGTTGAAGTTATCTGCTAGAACTCCAGCTGGTATAGATGAACTGATTGAGTTGTGTCGCACCCGACATCGTGGCGGCCCTAAAAATTCAATTTTCTAGAAAGAACGGATTTCTGGCATCCTGTTCTTTAATGGGGAATATTCTTTGTTTAAGGAGTCGCCACCTAGTATTATGGTCACTAGGAACCCTAACTGGTCAACAGAGATTCTATGGTTCGGGACTGGTTACGTAAAAGGGAAGATATTATCACCCCTTAAACGTCCTGCCTGAGGCAGACTCCATTGCTAGTTTCGTCTTAAATTGCTAAATGTTTATTTTTTTTATGTTATGAAAATTTGCTTACAATATTCCTGACTCTGGCGCCAGTAAATATTAACTACGAATATTTCCAACTCTGGCGTTGATAAATATTAAGTAGCTAAAAAAAAAAAAAATTTAAATCAAATGTTTTTTTTTTTATTCCCGACTCTGGCGCTAGTGAATAAATAAATAATACTACATTCATTTTTACGCATGCACATATTTTTTATTTTTCTAGCTAAAATAAAATAAAATACAACGAATAAAAATAATATAAATTTAAACCGGTATTTTTATTCCTGACTCTGGCGTCAGTGAATAAACCAATAAATTTACATTATTTTTATTCATCCAAATAAAATAAAATACAACAAATAAAAATAATATAAATTTAAACCGGTATTTTTATTCCTAACTCTGGCGTTAGTGAATAAACCAATAAATTTACATTATTTTTATTTATGCATACACATTTTTTATTTTTTTTATTTTTCTCTACCTCTTTTTTTATTTTTCAATTTTTTTATTTTTTTGTTGGGCTGGGCTGGGCCGGACCCAGCCCAGCCCACATGGGCTGGGCTGGACCCAGCCAGCCCGGCCTGGTCACTGGCCCAAGCCAGTGACCAGCTGGGCAAAAAAAATACTAACAGCACGCGTGAATTGTTCACGCGTGCACGAACACTGGTGAAGGTAATTAAATTACCTTCACACAGTGTTCTTGTAACACTACAATTGCGTTTTAAAATGAAGAAGCAAAAAGGTGTGGCGATACCTGCTGCTGGAGATGATGAAGAAGGCTGCGATGCCGGTGGTCGTCTGTTCTCTTCTCCTCTGCTTTACTATGCCTTTGATTCTCGTTTTCCTTTGCTTTCTCTCCTGGTTCTGGAAACACTGAAGGCAGTAGCAGCGATCTCGTTTCCTCTGCTTGTGTTCTTTCCTTCTGCTGTTTTTCTTTGCTTGTGTTTTGTCTCCTCTGTTTTAAGATGAAGGAAACTAGACAATGGTGATGCCGGTTGTCAATAGTCCTTGGTTCTTGGTTGTTCTTTTTCTGCAGGGACGAAGGCCATGGACTGATCTGTGACTCTACCCTGCCTTTCTCCCCCTTCTCTGTATATTTTTTTTTGGGTTTTATCTGCTCTGTTTCTGTGCTGTGAGTTCTCTGTTTTTGGGTTGTTTTTCTTCTTCTTTTCTGGGTTTTTTGCTTGCGTTTTTCTGGTTTTTTCTGGGTTTCTTCCTGCCCTGTTTCTGGTTTTTTTCGTCTCTGTTTATGTTGGGTTCCCCTCCTCTGGTGTGCCTCCTCTTCTGGGTTTTTCCTCTTTCTTTTTATAGCCAAGCTAAACCCTCCCCTGGTGTCCTATCTTTGCAGGACTGTGTTTATGCCTCCACCACCGAGATCATGGGCAAGAGACGTGGTCCAAGATCAGATTTGTTGAGGATTATCAGCTCCCCTGTTGAAGCGGGAATGGAGAAGACGCACGACTGTTTCTAGGAACGGTGTCGTTTCGGCAAAAAATAGGAATTTTCAATTTGACCCCTGTCTCTGGAATTTCGCAATTGGACCCCTAGACAAATAAAAAAATTTCTTTTAATTTTGACCCTTTTTGATTAATTTCAATTAAATCCCAAAATTGGTATACTGTTTACAAAACAGTCCTTAATTCCTGGATTATTCAATTTGGTCCTTAATTAATTCTTTTAATTTTGCCCCTTTTGGATAAATTTCAATTAAGTCCCTGAATTTATTTAATTAATTAAATCAAACTTTAATTAAGTCCACAAACTTATTAATTCTTATAATTTCATTAATTAAAATAATCCAAATTTTAAGTAAATTTCCAAACTTATTAATTCTTCAATTTCTGATCAATTTATTCTCAAATCTGATAATTTTATCCCTAAACTTCAAGATTTGTTGTCTTAACCCAATTGTCAACTATATTTAATTTTTATTATTTGTTCAAAAATTTGGTTATGACAAGTTGGACTCAATCACTTGTGGCTCCTACTTTCTAGGCATACGTTTGTATATATATACCTGATGTAAACACCTCTGCTTCAATGAGAAATTAATAAAACAGTTCTACATTCTTCTTTCATCATCTAGTTTTCAATACCTATGCTGAAAAAACTATAAGACCACTCTTAATTTAAAACAAATGGATAATCCATCATCAGAATAAAAATTACTCGGTAATTAGTAAATTGTTAAATAAATTCACTTAAAATCAGGTAAAACCATGATTTTATGGTCGATTTTATGATTTTATGTGAAATATAAATACTACCAGTTGAAGAGAAATTAGAGGCTTACCCTATTAATTAGCCAACCTTTCCTATTTATACATTTAAAGCAATATACAATAGTTAATGTAGAGATTAGAACACTAGATTAATCTAATAATATTTCCTAGATATATATAGTCTATAATATGCTCTCTTAAACTGAGGGTGGAGTATCAACCTGAAACTTAAGCCATTTAGTTCTCAATTCTCTTCCTTTATCTATCTTCAAACTGAAAAGGCAGTAAAAGAAGTAGTAGGAAGTGGCTTAGTAAAGGCATCTACAAGTTGATCCTAAGAATAAATAAAAGGAATTTGAATCTCTTTATTGGCAACCCTGTCACATACAGAATGATAATTAATGTCAACATGTTTTGTACGAGCATGAAAGATAGGATTCGCAGAAAAAAAAGTAGCACCGAGATTATCACACCAAATGGTAAGAGCAGAATTATGAGTAATCTGTAGATCTAACAATAAATATTAAAGCTAGATAATCTCAACAATGTCATCTACTAAGGCTTTATACTCGACCTCGGTAGAAAAACGAGCAGTCATGTGTTGCTTGCTTGATTTCCATGAAATCGGTGTATGACCAAAGAAGACAAAGTAACCACCTGTAGACTTGCGATCATCAAGACTACCCACATAGTCTGCATTCGTAAGGCCATGTAAATCATAAGAGGAGTTACGAGTGATATGTAAGCCATAAGAGACTGTACCCCGAAGATAACGCATAATGCGTTTAACGGCAGCCCAATGGGAATCTGTAGAAGCATGCATAAACTGACAGCTCTGTTAATAGCAAAGAAAATGTTTGGTCTCATAAAAGTGAGGTATTGAAGAGCACCAATGATTTGATGAAACTATGTAGGATCATAAATAAAGCAATCATGCATCACTGTAACTTTGGAGGTAGAAATAAGAGTATCAATAGGTTTGCAAGAGGTCATACCAGCTCGAGTAAGTATGTCAAGAATATGCTTATCTTGTCATTACATCAGACCCGTACTGGTGGATTTAACCTCAATTCTGAAAAAGTAATGAACAACTCCTAAGTCTTGTCGCACGTCACCCGCGCGGCAATCTGTTGGTGATTTTTTTCTATTTCTTTGCTTGGTTTGGGGTCTTGGGAGTCGCCACCTAGTATTTCATTGAGGGTTACCAGGAAACCCGGATTTACTGATCTTTATCAGAGAATCAAGGGTAAGGGACTAGTTGTGGTTAGGGAAGGTATTAGCACCCCTAACACACCCTACCTAAGGTAAGCTACTTTATGGTTTGATATGGTTTGAAATTTTGAAATATTAATTAAATTATAACGCTTTAATAAATCAATAATTAAATCCCAGAACATATGTAGAAACATGTTCTTACATTTTCTTGGAAAGTACAACATGATTTTATTTGTCCTTGATATATTTAATCATATTCAAATTAAACACTTAATTGTTTTTTGCCTTTTTGATTATTATAATTCAATATCATAAATAAAAATACACACACATATCTTTTTTATTATTATTTTTTCTTACACATCCTTTTTACATGTAAAACAAATAACAAAAATTCAAAAATCAAATACAATTTAAAAATTACAAAATAAACTCCAAAAACTCCAGGAATTGCTGGGAACATCTTCTGGGATCCGCCAAAACAGTGGCGGCGCCTGGGTTCATGTGCCGCCGCAAAAACATCGAAAAACAAGAGGGTCTATAACAGCCTCCTCCCTTTTTCCCTTCCTTGCCGGCGGTGGGAAACGTCACCTACAAAACATCCAAAAACGCAATAGACAGTCTGTTTTAGTTTTATTTTTTTCTTCTCATATCTGGTTCCTTCGGGTCTGTCGCGGTTTGTTGCCCAAAGTTCATCCCCTATAGCAGATCTGGTTGTTGGGCATCGTCAGTGCTGATGGCGGCTGGACCTTGGTCCAGGTCTGCTACACGGGTTAGAGTCAGAGGAGAACTGGTTGCTGATAGGTTTGCTAGTGCTAGATTCTATTGGCATTTGGTGAGTTGATAGCTGATTCAGAAGGAAAGAGCTGAGGGTTGGTCCCCTGTGTCAGTGGGCGGCAGTGTTGTCTTGGCTGCGAGGGAGAGCGAAAGCCGGTGGAGGGGCACGACGGCTGGCTTTGGGTCACAAAGCAGGGGCTAGCGGCAGGGAGAGGGAGGCAGTGGAGGGAGAATAAAAGCTGATTGTCGCTTCTCTCAGCATTGGTGGGTTCTCTCGGGTTGGCTTTCCCAAGGCCAAGGGAGGAGGCGGCTGGAGAGGTTGCTAGAGGAGAAGAAGATGGGGGCGAGGGCTATCTTGCTTTGATCTTCTAGTTTTTCAAAAGGGCCGACTTGGTTTCAAAGGATGGTGGCTACCTCTGTGTTCGGGAGGAAACAGAATCAAAGAAGATGGGGGCGGCGGCTGTGAGTGAGAGGGTAGGTTTTAGGGGTCCCCCCCGGGTCATTCTCTTTTTTTCTCCCCGTGTCAATTTTTTTCTCGCCCAATCTTTTCACTGTAGCTTAGTATTTATAGGATATGTTTTGCTAGGTTTCCAAACTAGTCCCCCAACTTTTCTTTTCTTTTCTTGTCTTTCTTTTTTTGTAAATTTTGTTTTTTCTTAATTTTTTGGTATTTTTGAAAGCAAGCAATATCAACGTCAACTCAACAAGAAAAATCAGTGATTGTAAAATTAACGCGTTAAAAGTTGAACGCATTTAAAACCTTTGAAAATTTAAATTCTTTTGAGATGACTTTGAAAATGCTAAAAACGATGCAAATACATCAAAAATACATTTTTTAGGTTTCTCTTTGTTTTTTTTGCTATTTTTGATTTTTCTAAAAATTTATCAAAAATATGAGTAAAAAATAGCAACAAGTCTCAAAGCTTAAACTCTGAAACCAATAACTGTATTAGTCTTTGAAGAATAATAGAGTTGGTACCCGTAAGCAGGATATCATCAACATAAACCAGAAGATAAAAGATATCAGCACATGCAAATAAGATAAATAATGACGTGTCAATCTTTAAAGTGTGAAAGCCAACAGAAAGCAGAAAATCACTCAAACGAGTGTACCATGCCTGCAGAGCCTGCTTCAAACCATATAAAGACTTATGTAACTTGCACACATGATAAGAACAAATGGGGTCAGCAAAACCTGGAGGTTGTTGTTTGTAGACCTCTTCGGCAAGTACACCATTGAGAAAGGCATTATGTATATTGAGTTGATGAATCATCCAACCATGCGAAACTGTAATGGAGAAAACCAACTTGATAGTCGCTTGCTTAATGACGGAGATATGCTTTTTGTTTCATCAAGTTCAGATCATCCCACATATTCTTGCATATTGGATTCGGCATGTTCTTATCACACGACTCTGAATAAAGATTTGCTAGACAACTACATGTTAGTTAATTCTGATTCTCTTATGATAGGTAATGATGATCCATGCAAAGTTGTTGGAATAGAAAATATCAAAATTAAAATGTTTGATGGTGTTGTTTGAACTTTGTGTGATGTTAAACATATAACTGATTTAAGGAAGAATTTGTGCACTTTAGACCATAAAGGATTCAACTTCAAGTTTAAAGGTGAAGTACTAAAGGTGAGTAAAGGGTTTATGATTGTGATGAAGGGACAGAGATTGCCGGGAAATATTTATAGATGGCTAGGTACCACATTTATAGGTGGAGTTGCAGTCATAGAGTTTTAGTCAGATAACACAGTCTTGTGACACATGTGATTAGGCCACATGCGTGAGCATGGGATAATAAAGCTTCATAACAAGATTCTATTAAAAGGTGTCAAAATATGCAAACTTTATTTATACAAGTATTGTGTTATTGGAAAAACAGAATAAGGGATTCTTGACTATGTTCATACATATGTTCGGGATCTAGTAAGGGTAGCATCACATGGAGGATATATGTTTTTCGTGATTTTTGTTAATATGAAAGTTTTGGGTGTACTTCATGCGATATAAGTCAGTAATGTTTGCCAAGTTTGAAAAGCAAAAGTCAAAAAACCAGACAGGGAGGAAGATCAAATAACTCAAGTTAGACAATGGTAGTACACATATTCAAAGTTCATGGAGTTGTGTGAGCAACATGGGATTAAGAGACACTTCACAGTACACGTACAAGACACCATAACAAAATGGTGTAACAAAAAAGATGAATAAAACATTAGCTGAAAAGGCCTCGCAACATATTTGGCCTCACAGGTCGAAACCCTCCTGAGGATAGCATTGATGCTCTTTTTCTGTTCCTGGTGGCACCCACATTTCAAATTCAATGGCTGGAAACAGTTACCGACATTAACTTCGTCATTTGCAGTTGCATCAAGATATTCTGAAATGCAGGATAGGTTCTAAAGAGGGTGAAGCAGTGCCACGTACTTCATATGCACTTCACATGGTTTTGTCTAGCAAGTTTTTGTCCCTTTTACTTTTCCTGGTGCTACATGTTCGAAATTATTGCTAGAGCAATAAATGCTGATAATCCATGTTCATACTGCTGATTTAGAAAAGCTTTATAATTTACAAGACAAATGTGGTCCATAAAACCTCTACCCATCATTACAAAAACAAAAAAACGAACTAAGACGTCTGAAGTATGCCCTGAACTCTAAAAGGTCGTCCACAAAAATGATCCTTCTATATCGTTCAACTCTAATTCAAGAGGGTAGATGTCTCAAGGGTGTCTCAAGGCAGTATTCAAATGGTCACAACTTAAGATAGACTTCATAATAGCTAACTCCTTGAATTTCAAGTGGGTCCTGAGTAGATTGTTTTTCTCAAAAAATGCTGGGGACATTATGTTATCAGTCTTGCTTTTGAGACAATACCATGTGATCCTTCACTACTTCATGTCTCTCATTAGACCCCATCCAAATGACCATACACCAGTAGATCCATTATCCACAATGGTGCTCTTCTTTTGTTTTGTGATCTTTCCTCTATATATACAGCACTCAATTACCTTCTCAATCCAACTCTAGCCTTCACATTCTCATCAAGAATCAGAGTTTTCTGTTCCTTACTAAAATCCTAACAATCTTCTTGTTGTTCTTACATTTACATCCAAACAAAATGATGGATATTCGCTTGCCTCGTATTCTTCAAGCTAAGCAAAATCTTCTTCGAGGATCATCTCCAGCTAGGGATGTTCGAAAGGGCTATGTTGCAGTATATGTTGGAGAAGAAGAGAAGAAAAGATTTGTGATTCCAGTGTCACACTTGAACCAGCCTTCATTTCAAGAGCTGCTAAGTAAAGCTGAAGAGGAATTTGGATTTGATCATCAAATGGGTGGTCTCACAATTCCTTGTCGGGAAGACATCTTCATCGATCTCACTTCTCGCTTAAATGGGTCATAAAAGGGACAGATTAACATATATTAGAGAAAACAATTTTGTAGCATACTTTACATATCATGTACAGATTGTAAGCAGTGTCTCAAGAGATTATGTATTATGAAATCTTTTGAACTTTCACAAATCTTTTCATCTTCTTCGATTTGTTTATTCATTTAGTTTCCACGATTTCATGACTAAGCTTACTATAAATCAAGAAATTAAATTTACTGCTTTAAAGTTATCACCAAAGATAAAAAGAAAACAAATTCGAAGAAAACACTGCCAACAAGTGTTTGAAAACGTTGAAAAGTGGAAAATACATCATATTTCACAAAAAGCAGATAATACCATATATGTTTGGTATGTACATTGACAAAAATAACAAAATAATGGAAGCCATTAGAAGAAAAAATAGGAGCAGGACCCCAAACATCATTAAAAATTAAATCAAGTGGGGTAGAAGTTTTGTGACCCGTAGGTCGCAAAGACAATCAGGATGACTTGCCTAAAGGAAAAACTTGACACTAAGTAAGAGAACATCTAGAAGTACATATGATTTTATTTCTGAAAATTAACAAATTTAAAATACGAGGTGTTGGATGACTCAAACGACGATGCCACAGGTCGGCAATCATGGAGATGCAAAAAGACCAAAAAGCTTGAGGAATTGACATTGCAGAAGCTACTCGGAGAGGACATAGAGACCATCATTACTCTGACCAAAAAGGAGAACTTCCTTGGTGACGAGATCCTTAACATAAAACATAGAAGTGTGTAATTCAAAATAAACATGATTCTCATGGCAGAATATTTGAACAGATAACAACGATTTGGTAATGTGAGGCACATGGAGAACATTAGATAATGTAGAATTGCGTTTTGGGGAATGTAATGTAGTATGCCCAATATGGGATATGTCAAGGCCCTTACCATCACCAACATTCAAATAATATTTACCAAGATAGCGTGCAAAATCAGTCAGAGATCCAATATCAAGTGTGACGTGTTGATTTGCGCCGATGTCGGGGAGCCAAGATGCAGCAGAAACATTCCCAACAACAAGAAGAGTAGAGGATTGTTGGGTGCTGCTGTGAAACTAGGGACAATGGGGAGCTGTGTGATCGAAGCTATAGCACAATTGGCAGTAGACATGCTGCTGTCCAGACTATTGCCTAGCCCCTAAGTTGCGCCTGGTCTGCTGCCAATTGTCAGGAGACATGCTGCTGTCCAGACTATTGCCTAGCCCCTGAGTTGCGCTTGGTCTGCTGCCAATTGTTTGGCCACTAGTCTGCAGCAGATTGGCCCATGTAGCGGTTGTTGTTGGGACACCAATTGCCTGAAGAGTGACCCTTGTTGCGGCTGAAGTTGGGGATGTGATGTAAAACCTCCAGGTGAAAAATCATAAATTGACTAGTTTTAGGTAAGACAAAATAATTCGTAACTCTTGATTGGGTGATTAGAAAATTCTGAAAATTTGCGTGGAGCGTTCTAATATCATGCCTTATATTGGGTTAAAATTTCAGAATTTTAAGAGAAATTTTGAAATTTGACGAAAATTCATAAATTGACTAGTTTTAGGTAAAACAAAATAATTCGTAACTCTTGATTGGGTGATCAGAAAATTCTGAAACTTTTCGTGGAGTGTTCTAATATCATGCCTTAGCTTGGGTTAAAATTTCAGAATTTTTAGAGAAATTCGGAAATTTGACGAAAAATCACAATTCGACTAGTTTTACGTTATTGGACGTAATTTTTAATCCGACCATCGGATTGAGCCGAACATTTTTGAGGAACCTTAAAATATACTGAATAAAACCTGGTTAAAATTTTAAGATGAATGGAGCTCGGTAGTGCTAGAAAAAAAATAAGGACCGTCAAATAGAGGCAAAAATGCTCATTAGGGTAGAATAGTTATTTGCCATTGAAAAGAAAATATATAAGCCCTCCTTCTCTGCTATTAACTGCCGAATGGGCAGAAACAAAAAGATGAAAAGAAAAACAGAGCATAACGGGAGAGATAGAGAGAAAAGTAAGGAAAACACATAAGGAAATTGAGAGAGTAACTTTATAAACTTGCAAGTTAAACTTATAAAACACTAATCAAGTGAAGGAAGGAGGATTTGAGAAGAGGAATTCAGCTAACCTTGGAAGAGAAGAGAAATTGGAAGAAAAACAATAGGTAAGCATGAGAAGTTTGGATTTAATGTTGATTTAGATGTTTTTCCTAAGCTTATTTGATTAAATTAGGAAGTAATTTCATGGAACTTTACCTTAGTTTTCCCTTAAATCCTAGATTATTGAACTTAGGGTTCTTATGTGAATTTGGGGGAATTAGGAGGGGAAGGGAAAATGATGAAATTGAAGAGGAATAGAATGAAAACAAGTTGAAATAACAAGTAAATGAAGAGAGATTTGGGGGAGCAAAAAGAAACATCACATTCGGCCAATGAAGAAAAAAAAAATAAAAATGGGAGAATGAGTTTTGATGTTAATGTTTAGAAAAAAAAACCATGTTTAATCATGATAAATGAAAATGTAAGAAAGACTAAATGAAGAGATAGCATTTAAGTTGAGAAAGAGAAATAAACTAGTTAAAAGAAAATATGAAGACAAGATGCTAGATTGTGTTTGAATATAGTATTTAAATAAAATAAATAATATGATGTGAGGGTATAAAGAATAGAAGAATAATTTGATGGAGAATTATGAACATAGAGAAAACAAAGAGTAACTTGAGTTAAATATGAGGTTGTATGTAAAATAATGATGTTATATTTGAGAATGAATTTTTATTAGAACAAATTACAAATAAAAAATATTATGTGCTTTATGTTTCGGCACATAAGAAAAAAATATTGATGGACTAATGATATAATGACACTTGATTGATTCAGGAGCTGTGTCTGGAGCTGGTCATCAGACAGGAGGAGCTGGGTCATCCCGAACAGAAGGTAGGTGAATTAGTCACCTCTTTTTTGTAATTTTTAGTTTTTCCTAATTATCTATGTTGCTTATTTAATTGATATTAAATGAATGGAGCAAATGAATAATTTGAGTTTTGATTATGTGAAATTACTGGTTTTATTGGTTAACAAAGAGGTTAACCGGATATGGGTAATTCGTATGGAATTACCGGATTTTTTTGACTAATACAAGAGATTAGCCGGATGCTAGGTAATTCGAATGGAATTACCGGATTGATTGCTAACAAAAGAGATTAACTAGATACTGGGTGATTCATATGGAATTACCGGATTGATTTTGCTAACCGAAATGGGTTAGTCGGATTTTGGGTAATAAAGAGAATTACCGGGTTTATTGGTTAACAAAGAGGTTAACTGGATAAGGAGTAATTTATATGTAATTACCAGATTGATTGGCTAACAAAAAAGGTTAGCTGGATGATAGGTAATTCGAATGGAATTACTGGGTCTATTGGTAACCGAGGAAGGAAAAAATGAATTTTGGGTATCTATATGGAAGTGTTAGATGTATTTGGTAAATAAGAGGAATTAGTTGGATTTTTAAGTCCTAAAAAGATTATGTAAATTATAGGAGTAAGTTAGATTGAAGTAGAAGTACTAAATTTCAAAGGTTAAGAGTAATTATTTAATGTTAGATTAATATAATGAGAAAGTTAATTAATATGGTTGTTGTTGAAACAGGTATGCCACGAGGTGATGCAGATCGTTAGATGTAGGAATTCTCTTGTTTATGAATTACCATTTTGGAATGTAATATTCATGTCGTTACTTTCAATGTAAATCCTTTTGTGATGTAAAAATCAAGTAGAAGGTGTAATAGGTAGTGGATGTATTATATATATGTATAGTTATTAGTATGATCAAATCATTTTCAAAATGATAAGATAAGATTTATTATAAACATAATATGACTCTTAATCTTAATGTTGTATTTATGTAGTTAGTTAGCATTTATTATGTTTGTGATGAATTTGTTTATCCTTTTGGGTTGCTTTGGGAGTACATTTATGTTGATTATTAATTGATAAGTATAAGTATTGCGTTATTGTTTGGTGATTGGAATGTGATCCAGGATGATTGGATCAAGATGGAAGTCATAATGATATATATTAGAAGTGTTGTCGATAACTTGGTACCAACAAAAACAGAGGAAACTCTGCCGAAATTTTCAAAAAAAAAAAAAATCCCATAAATTTAGACATGTTACCCAATACTTGACATTGGTAAATAAATGTTTGGAGATTTCATGACATCATGATTTGAGACTGTTACATGTGATGAGACAGAGCAAGGTGAGCAGAAGGTGTTGGCAGCAGTGGTGGCTACTGTGGTAGAGAAGAATACAACAGAGAAGTTGCGGCATCCATGGTATGGAAAGAGTTCTTGTGCAGAAATTCATGAGTAAGAAGGTAGTTGTGAAGATGAGCGTATGATAGTGGTTCTACCTTGTTTAGGAGACTCGTTACCAAGTCTTCGAACTCGCCATGAAAGCCATGAAACACATAGAGATTGAAGTTTTCAAGAGACATAGGGCTACTAGCAGCAGACAATTCATCAAATAACGATTTGGCTTGCTGTATGTATATATTAATCGATGAGTCATCTTGCTGAAGGTCTTGAAAGGAGCCATGAAGTTGAATGCATGATGTGAGAATGCATGATGTGAGAATTAGATGAAGAGGCAAGCACTTTCTCAAGAGTGCGCCAAACACAATGCGAGGTAGAACAATCTACCATGAGATGCAACACATCCACGAAGAGAGAGGAGAGTAAAGCACTCCAAATAAGTTGATCATATTGCTTCCATCGAAGAAAATAATTTGATCATATTGCTTCCATCGAAGAAAATAATTTGATCAATACACAATGTGAATGCTTGAGTTGTTGTGATAAAATGTGCTGGTATATATAGAGGAAAACATTTGTACAAAATCCTGGTATATAAAAGGTGTCAAAATATGCAAACTTTATTTATACAAGTATTGTGTTCTTGGAAAAACAGAATAAGTGATTCTTGACTATGTTCATACATATATTTGGGGTCTAGTAAGTGTAGCATCACATGAAGGATATATGTATTTCGTGAATTTTTGTTGATGACTATTCATGAAAGTTTTGGGTGTACTTCATACGATATAAGTCAGTAATGTTTGCCAAGTTTGAAAAGCAAATTAAGGTAAAACACCAGATAGGGAAGAAGATCAAATAACTCAAGTTAGACAATGGTAGTACACATATTCAAAGTTCATGGAGTTGTGTGAGCAACATGGGATTATAAGAGACACTTCCAGTAGACGTGCAAGACACCATAACAAAAAGGTGTAACAAAAAAGTTAATAAAACATTAGCTGAAAAGGCCTCGCAACATAAAAGTGAATAGATAAAAGGCCTCGCAACATATTTGGCCTCACAGGTTGAAACTTTCCTAAGGATAGCATTGATGCTCCTTTTCTGTTCCTGGTGGCACCCACGTTTCAAATTCAATGGCTGGAAAGTACAGTTACGTACCGACATTAACTTCGTCATTTGCAGTTGCATCAAGATATTCTGAAATGCAGGATAGGTTCTAAAAAGGGTGAAGCAGTGCCACGCATTTCATATGCACTTCACATGGTTTTGTCTAGCAAGTTTTTGTCCCTTTTACTTTTCCTGGTGCTACATGTTCGAATATATTGCTAGAGCAATAAATTCTGATAATCCGTGTTCATACTGCTGATTTAGAAAAGCTTTCTAATTTACAAGACAAATGTGGTCCATAAGACCTCTACCCATCATTACAACAAAAAAAAAAAAACAACATAGACGTCTGAAGCATGCCCTGCACTCTAAGAGGTCGTCCACAGAAACGATCCTTCTATATCGTACAACTCTAATTCAAGAGGGTAGATGTCTCAAGGTTGTCTGCAGTATTCAAATGGTCACAACTTAAGATGGACTTCATAATAGCTAACTCCTTGAATTTCAAGTGGGTCCTGAGTAGATTGTTTTTCTCAAAAAATGCTGGGGACATTATGTTAGCAGTCTTGCTTTTGAGACAATACCATGTGATCCCTCACTCTTCATGTCTCTCATTAGACCCCATCCAAATGACCATACACCAGTAGATCCATTATCCACAATGGTGCTCTTCTTTTGTTTTCGTGATCTTTCCTCTATATATACAGAACATAATTACCTTGTCAATCCAACTCAAGCCTTCACATTCTCATCAATAATCGGAGTTTTCTGTTCCTTACTAAAATCCTAACAATCTTCTTGTTGTTCACATTTACATCCAAACAAAATGATGGCTATTCGCTTGCCTCGTATTCTTCAAGCTAAGCAAAATCTTCTTCGAGGATCATCTCCAGCTAGGGATGTTCGAAAAGGCTATGTTGCAGTATATGTTGGAGAAGAAGAGAAGAAAAGATTTGTGATTCCAGTGTCACACTTGAACCAGCCTTCATTTCAAGAGCTGCTAAGTAAAGCTGAAGAGGAATTTGGATTTGATCATCAAATGGGTGGTCTCACAATTCCTTGTCGGGAAGACATCTTCATCGATCTCACTTCTCGCTTAAATGGGTCATAAAAGGGACAGATTAACATATATTAGAGAAAACAATTTTGTAGCATACTTTACGCATCATGTACAGATTGTAAGCAGTGTCTCAAGAGATTATGTATTATGAAATCTTTTGAACTTCCACAAATCTTTTCATCTTCTTCGATTTGTTTATTCATTTAGTTTCCACGATTTCATGGCTAAGCTTACTCTATATATATATCAAGAAATTAAATTTGTTGCTTTAAAAAAGATTATCACCGAAGAAAACTAGAAAAAAAAAGTTCAAAGAAAACACTGCCAAGCACTTGTATCAAGGGTCATTACCATATGTGGGCAAAATTTAACTATTGCCACTTCCACGTCCACCACCGCATCCGCCTCTGCGCCGACACTGCAGCCTCCCTCATTATGATGAAACTTCCGTAGTGACGGTGATGGTTTTCACCGACACCACTAGGTTCACTCATGAAGGCAACCCACTGACTAGATGATTCATAGATGATTTCTTTTGATTAAATGCAATATTTGACTTCTTACAAAAATGCGTTCTTGGATAGCGAGGAAAGCAGAGTACTCAGAATGAGTTGGTACTATTGTTTCCAACGAAGGAAGAACTGATGTACCTGAAGAGAGGTGCCACTAGCAGCAAGAATATGTGGAGAGGGGTTGGAGTTGGAGCCATCAACGAAGCCAAAAACTCCTTGGCCTAGGAGATATGGCTTCATCTACATTCGCCAATAGAAATAATTGGTGTTTGCTTACTTGAGAGAGATGACTTGGTGAGTGTGGGAGAGGAAGACAATAACAACGACAGGGGCGGTAGAAACTACATTAGAAGAGGGTTGCAATAAGGAGTATTATTGGGGTTGAAGAAGGCGTGACTACCAGCTATAGGCTGCAGCCACGGCAGAACAGAGGCAGAGGAAGACAGTGGTGTTGAGGCAAGGGAGAGAGTCGGCACCACTGGTGCTGCAGCAGTAGAGGTAGTAGGCGGTTGTGATGAGGAGTCCATTGCAGAGAGAGGAGAGGAGGTGTTTTAGTTTATTTAGGGCTCTAATACAAAGTTAAGAATAATAAAATAGCTTAAGTTGTGCCTTAGCCAATGTCTCATATATATGTGTGCGCGCGCGCGCGCGCGCGTGTGTGTGATAGAACATGGTAGTAACTGTAGGAATCACAATATTAGAATAATCCTACATTAATTTATATACATATATATACATGCTATACTATATATTCTATAATATAATCAACATGTATAAATTATTTATACTGCATGCATATTAAAAATTATTTAACTCACCCAAAAATTAAAAGCAAAAGACAAACATGCGTAGAATTGGAGACTATTAAGGGTCGCTAGAAGAAATGTCTACAAAGCCTATAACGAATACATAAAATATTTAAAAAAAAAGCCTCAAAATATAAAACATAAAAGATTACAATTCTAAGAGTGAGACCAAAATATAATTATAAAACAAAAACATATCCATCAGATCAGTCCCAAACATTTCTCAAATTGACCAAACCAACAAAAAGTTATCAATCCCCCTTGTTTGGTCAACCAGTAACCAGAATTGACCAACCACTCAACCAATACCATCAAGCCAATCAATTGATTGGTTCAGACAAATCAGTTGATTAGCTGATCAGGATTTCAGAATCCTGATATATTAGTTTTCTAAAATTCAACATTCTTGTCAAAAACCCATAATTTCAGTTTTAATATCAGTTTGTTTTAAGACAAACTAACACCCTAAAACATCAATTAAACATCTCAAACCATCCAGCTTTCAAATCAACATATTCAACATCATAAAATCCCAAAATACTTCTTTAATCCACAAACTATCAAAATCATCCTAGAACATGCTTCTTATAAATCAATTCAGATTGTCTTTAACCCACATATGTTAACATAAAAGTGAGGTCTTGAAGAGCACCAATGATTTGATGAAATTGTGTAGGATCATAAAATAAGCAATCATGTATCACTGTAACTTTGGAGGTAGAAATAGGAGTATCAACAGGTTTGCAAGAGGTCATACCAGCTAGAGTAAGTATGTCAAGAATATACTTATTTTTTCATAGAATTAGACCCATATTGGTGGATTTAACCTCAAATCTGAAAAAAAATAATGAACAACTCCTAAGTCTCCAAGCTTAAAATCTGAAATTAGTGACTCTATTAGTCTTTGAAGCATAATAGAGTTGCTACCCATAAGCAGGATATCATCAACATAAACCAAAAGGTAAAAGATATCAGCACATGCAAACAAGATAAATAATGACATGTCAACCTTCAAAGTGTGAAAGCTAAGAGAAAGCAGAAAATCACTCAAACGAGTGTACCATACCTAAGGAGCCTGCTTCAAACCATATAAAGACTTATGTAACCAACACACATAAGAAGAACGAACGGGGTCAACAAAACTTAGAGGTTGTTGCATGTAGACCTGTGAAGTCCGAGAATAAAGTATACAAAGAGGGGGAGGTTTATAATAATTCCAAATGTTGTTATAATATAAAATAAAGCAAAAATAATAATAAAAAAATAATACCGAAAAAAAAAAGAAAAAAAAAGGGGTGAAAGATGGGGCCAAAATGGAATTAAGAAGAGATGGGACTATAAATAGCCATCCCTTCTCTCATCCATGGCCGGCTGATAATAAGAATAAGGAGGGGGGAGAATTTCAGATTTTTCTTTCATCAAAACTTGGAGTAAACACCTAAAATTAGTAAACCCAAATAAGCCTTGGAATTATTAAGTGGAGGAACACAATCGGGTGGAAGAATTAAAAAGAAGAAAAGTGAAGAATTGGTGAAGAAAAGAGGGGGAAGAGTGGCTGACAACATACAAGGAGAAGAAGGCTAAGATTCTTCTAAAATTTGTGAAGTAAAGTTTAGATTTCCATCCAAGTAAGGAATTCTAATTCCAATTTCTATGAAATCAACTTCAATTTGATTAGAAGTTTATGCCTTTCTTGAATTGGAAATTAGGTTTCTTTAACATAAAATATTGGGAAAATGCAGAAATGAGTGAGGTTAAATGGATTAGATTAATCCAAGTGCCTTAAAGAAGAAGAAGAAATGAGTGCATAAAAGAGAGGAAGGGAACTCTTGGTTCCCTTGGTCACGTTCTCTGCTGGATACAGCAGAGAGGGAATGAGAACTTATGATGTGCTTAATTAATTAATTTGGTACCAGTGACCTTAAGAGGACATAAAAGGAGACGGGAATGCCATGAATAAAGGGAAGGCATGGCTGTGACTGATGAGGAAGCAGGGATTTAAGATGAAATGGAGATACCTTCTCCATTAGCAAAACAGGACAGGTTCGTTGCCCTGTTTCCTGGGGGGATTTTGGACCTGAAAACTATAAAATTCAGGGAGGGTCCCCTCATAGAAGTGTAGCTAGGAGTGTTAGCTTTCCAACGAATCTGACCTCGCCTAATTTGGAGTCCTAGAACTCCAGATACAAATAAAAAACTGAGGAGAGGTCGAGCTGCCACCCCTGTTGGCAGATTCGGCCAAGTTGATAAAACGGCGAAATTTAGCCACATCAAGTGTAGAATTTTTTTCTTGCCTTTCATAAAGTGTGTCTTGATCTTCAAAAAGAATAAACTGTAATAAAAAATTGAATTTATGATGTCCACTTGGACTACTAATGAGCTGAAAAGTTAAAGGATATTAATGAGGAATGTAAGTGATGAGAAAGAAAAGATTTCGTAAAAGAGAAATGAATATTATTTTCAATGTTGATGTTGCGTGTGATATGTGGATTAATATGGAATAATGATGGGTGTTTGTGGTTTCAGGAGGAACCGCAGGAGGAGTACAACAACCATGGGGGAACGCAAGTCGAGCATCCACAACAGGTAGGTACTTGGTACCTATATCTCCTCTAGTTAATAATTATTTTAACTAACTTTTGAACTATAAAAATTTGGTGCTTATTGATGAGGAAAAAAAAAGGGAAAGGAAAGGTTAAATGATGAAAAATAAAATGGAACAGAGAACTAGATTTAATTTATGGGTTCTTTTGGAGGAAATAGATCGTAACAAGGAATTTTGGTAATGATTGTTTCTTGAATTTGATTTGTTTGTCCCTGATATGGGAGGCTAATGATGTTAACCAAGCTGGATAACATTGGCATTACTGGTACGTGAGAGGAAAAATATAAACTTGATTAACTATTCAGTTTCAGAATAGTTAATGATATTGGCACGTGACGTAGATAACGGAAAAATTTATAAACTTGATTAACTATTTGGTTTCAGAATAGTTAATGATATCGGCATGTGATGTCGATATCGGCAAAATTTATAAAATTGATTAACTATTCGGTTTCAGAATAGTTAATGATATCAGCACGTGACGTCGATATCAGCAAAATTTATAAACTTGATTAGCTTTTCGAGGTGAAAGCTAATGATGTCAAGAATTTTGACATCAGCATACTTGAGAACCTCCCAAGGTAATATGGAACAATGATTAACTATTTTAGTTTTAAAAATAGTTAATGACACAAACGTTTACATTTGTGTCAGCATTTTCATGAAACTAATTAGTTGTTCCAGGACGGGCAACTAAAGACACTAATGGAGGTCATTGGTGTCAGCAATAGTCCTTCTGATGAGGGGGGGGAGAGAAGTAGTTAACAGAAAAAAAAAAACAGAGAAGAAGAATAAAGAATTCTTATATAATTGTTGTAACCCATTCTTGGGTCCCCGCAAAAAAAATAAAATAAATAGCCGAAGAAGGTTAGAAAAATAACAGGAGGCAGAAGCACTCGGAAAATGGTCAGAAAATTGGTCAAGGAGTATAAAGATACAAAGATTGGATTTTTGACAATATATTCTTGAAGGATGAGAAACCCTATTGAGAAGGAAATTTTGAATTTTGAGGAGAGAAGCCCAAATTTGGATGTTTATGGGTTTAATTGATTTTTTATTGCATTTATAGGGGATTTGATTGCAAGAAAAATTGATTTTTAAGTCAATTTGGGCTTTAAATTGAAGAAATTTAAGTTTTGGGGCTAAATTATAATTTTTAGGATTTTATTAAGTCAAATCAGGGGCTTAATTGCATAAATATTGAAGTTTAATGGCCAATTAGGGGTTTAATTGTGAAAATCCGAAACCAGGGACCAATTTGGAAAAGGCGCAAAGATAGGGGGGGCTGTTTGGGATTGATTGAGGGGCCTAATTGAAGAAATTGGAAGTTTATTGATCAATTGAGGGCTAAATTGCATAATTTAGAGGCCAAGGACCAAAGTGGAAAAGGCGGCCAACTTGGCGGACAAGACCGAAATTGGCAGGGACGCAATTGAAAGGAACAAAAATAATTGGGGGACTGATGTGAACGTTGGCGCATTTCTGGCGCCACATTTAAATGAAACGGCGCGTTTTCTCCAAAACGACGCCGTTTCATGTTTTGTTTTCATGCATACGGCCAATACACTAACATGTTTTGAATGTTCTTTTTATATATAAAAAATATTGGAAGTTTTGAAAATGTGTTTTCGCATAGATTTCTTAAACACAAATCATTTTCTTGCATTTGTGGATTTTACAACCTGTTTGTAAAACTCCAAAGGGTATTGGCCAATATTCCAAAAACTATAAAAATCTTATTTTGGGAGGAGAAGTTGTGGTTATTGTTCACCGCTAATGTTTGGATGAAGAAATCCTTAAAAGGACGAACATCCAAAATATTATCGGGAGTAATAAATCAACGCACATGTTTGAAAGAAGCTTTGGTTGTGATCGAGAACATTTCAAAATTTTAATTTTTTTTTTCTCCACGGTTTACGAGTCATGAAAAGTATAAAATTGTTTTTTTTAGAATTGTGAAATTTTCTTCGTTCTTTTGTTCTCTTTTCCTTGCGATTTACGAGTTGACGGGATTAGAAAACACCAACACCATAGACTATAGAGCAAACCAAACACCAAGCAGCTTACCTTAGGTAGGGCGTACTAGGGGTGCTAGTACCTTCCCTTTACGCAACCAGTCCCTTGCCTTAGAAACTCTGAAAGACCAGTTAGGGTTCCTAGTGACCAAATACTAGGTGGCGACTCCAAAGAACCAAATCATCAGAACACAACGAAAATCGCCATCCGATGTCGCGCCATATTATAATTTTTTGTGTGGGGGTGTGACAATAACCATAAAAAGGGGTTTGTGGTTGTATTTAGAATCTCATATGATTTAAGTAGATATATATGTTGTTTAATTTTATTCTGTAAATTACTTGTATTTTAATCATTTGTTTTTAATTATATGGAAAATTTATATTTTTGTAGGTCCCTCTCATTCACGTCAGGAATAGATTTAAAGTTCTTTGATCCCTTTCCGTATAAGTTAGGAACTTAGGGATTTGTGGTGTAATTTTGTCATGTAGTAAACATGTAACCTATATGGAATACTCTATTCGTAATATTTTGTTTCTGAAATATTAAATGTATCAACCTATGCTTGGGATATTAGAATGTACTCGAATATGTTACAATATTAAACTATGTTGTGTGTATATATATATTTATATGAAATTTCGTGTTGAAATTGGCTCTTTTAATTATTAACTTGTGTATGTGATGTAAGATGGAGTTTGGGAATGAATATGGTCCTGAGCATAATCTAGAATGAGTTATGTAGTTAATTGTACTAAACATGGATGTGATTGTGGATGAGATGTGATTCAAAATGTGTGCAGGTACATTGTCGATAACTTGGGATCTCCCGATATAGAGGAGACTCTATCGAAATTTCGGCGAGTAAAAAAAAAATTGCTTCATCTAACCTTTATAGGGGGAGAGATTAACAAATAAACTAATAGAAAAATTAGGGTTGTTACAAGACCTCTTTGGCAAGTACACCATTGAGGAAAGCATTATGTATATTGAGTTGATGAATCATCCAACCACGTGAAACTGTAATGGAGAAAACCAACTTAATAGTTGCTTTTTTAATGACAGAGATATGCTTTTTGTTTCATCCAGTTCAAATCATCCCACATATTCTTGCATAATGGATTTGGCATGTTCTTATCGCACGACTCTAAATAAAGATTTGTTTAACAACTACATGTTAGTTAATTATGATTCTATTATGATAGGTAATGATGATCCATGCAAAGTTGTTGGAATAGAAAATATCAAAATTAAAATGTTTGGTGGTGATGTTGGAACTTTGTGTGATGTTAAACATATAACAAATTTAAGGAAGAATCTGATTATATTGGGCACTTTAAATCATAAAGGATTCAACTTCAAGTTTGAAGGTGAAGTACTGAAGGTGAGTAAAAGTGTTATGACTATGATGAAGGGACATAGATTGCCAAGAAATATTTATAGACGGGTAGATACCACATTTATAGGTGGAGTTGCAGTCATAGAGTTTGAGTAAGATAACATAGTCTTGTGACGCATGTGATTAGGCCATATGGGTTCATAACAAGATTCTATTAAAAGGTGTCAAAATATGCAAACTTTATTAATACAGGTATTGTGTTCTTGAAAGAATAAAATAAGGTGCACTTCAAGATAACCACACTCAATACAAGGGATTCTTGACTATGTTCATACAAATGTTCGGGGTCTAGTAAGGGTAGCATCATAAGGAGGATATATGTATTTCATGATTTTTGTTGATAACTATTCATGAAAGTTTTGGGTGTACTTCACTACCAGAAAATCGATAAATACAAACAGAAATATCGAGGGAATATTTTCGTTGGTAAATTTCCTAAAGATTTTACCAACAAAAATATTCCTTCGGTATATATCGAGGGAATTATAGCGGGGAAAAAAATTAAAAGAAAGCAAAAAAAATAATGACATGTCATTTTTACCAACGGAATTATCGACAGAATTTATGTTGTTGGTAAAATCCATTGGTAAATTTGTTTGTAAACCGTAAACATTGTTCATCATATCAATTACAAAAGAAATCACCGACGGAATTTTCCGTCAGTATTTTCTAGAGAGCTCCAGAATTGTTCACTTTTCAATTGCACTGCTAATTGAAAAGTATTTTCAACTACTAATTGTTATTCTTTACAGACAAAATCATCGATGAATTGAAAAGTTGTTGGTGTTATTTGGTGGTTTTCTGAAAAAATTCAAGTAATTTAAAATTTTCATTTAAATATTACAGACGGAATCACTGATAGATTGAAACATTATTGATAATTGTTGGTGGTTTCTAAAAACTTTTTACGAAATTTAAAATTTAAATTAAATATTACCGATGGAATAATTAAAAAATATTACTATTCAATTATCCATCGGTAAATCCATCGCTAACGTGCCCCAATAAAAAGCCTGAATCCCCTTATTTCACAAGAGATAGACTCATTTCTTCTTCTTCTTCTTCTTCTTCTTTACTATATGTAAAAAAACATCAATATCTATTTCATTCTCTTCTTTTCTCTTTTCATCTCCTTCTCTTTTCCTCTATGCTCGGGTATGTCTTCTTCTTCTTTCTTCTTTTATCCTTATCATTACCCAATTTTTGAATAAAAAAATACAAAATCAATGATTAAAAATATATTTGAGAATGGGGTTAAAACAACAAATTTTGAAGTTTAGGGATAAAATTATCAGAGTTGAGAATAAATTAGTCAAAAATTAAAGAATTAATAAGTTTGGAAATTTACTTAAAAATTTGGATTAGTTTAATTAATGAAATTAAAAGAATTAATAAGTTTGTGAGCTTAATTAAACTTTGATTTGATTAATTAAATAAATTCAGGGACTTAATTGAAATTTATCCAAAAAGGGCAAAATTGAAAGAGTTAATTAAGGACCAAATTGAATAATCCAGGAATTAAGGATTGTTTTGTAAACAGTGCACCAATTTAGGGATCTAATTAAAATTTATCCAATAAAAGGGAAAAATTAAAAGAAATTTTTATTTGTTTAGGGGTCCAATTGCGAAATTCCAGAGACAGGGGTCAAATTGAAAATTCCTATTTTCTGCCGAAACGGCACCGTTCCTAGAAACAGTCGTGCGTCTTCTCCATTCCCGCTTCAACAAGGAAGCTCCCGATTCAGCAGGGGAGCTGATAATCCGCAACAAATCTGATCTTGGACCAAGTCTCTTGCCCATGATCTCGGTGGTGGAGGCATAAACACAGTCCTGCAAAGATAAGACACAGGGGAGGTTTAGCTTGGCTATAAAAGGAAGAAGAAAACCCAGCACCAGGAGGCAGAAAAAAAACAGAGGAAAAAACCCAGAAAAAAGAGAGGAGAAACCCAGAAAAGCAGAACTGGGAGACGAAAAAACCGAAGCAGATGGAGAGACAAATAACACAGGAAGACTAAAAAGCAAGGGTAAGAACACTGGAAACAGGAACACAACAGGGGAGCTGACGAAAAAAGACCCAGAACAGAGGAGGATTTTGGGAACCGAAGACGAGAGGAAGCCTGGACACGGACGAAAACAGGGGATTTTTGGGGACGAAACTGAGACAAAAAAAAAAATGAAGAGGAAGTCCAGGAAAAGCAAACAAAAAACAAAAAGGCAGAAACACCGAGAAAAGAGGAAGTCCAGGAGAAGCAAACAAAAAACAAAAAGGCAGAAACACCGAGAACAGAACACACGCAGCACATATAGAACGGAAAAAAAACAAAGGGTAGAGGGGAGATGAACGACCGAGAGAAGAAGAAGCAGAGGGCAGGAAAGCAAAGGGTAGAAGGAATTCCAGTTTCGCCAGGAGGAACTCCTTCGCAGATCTTCGCCCAAAACAGCAGCACTCCAGCAGAGCAGGTAAGCTTTCTTTAGTTTTCATTGAATTCTCTTTCGCTTTCGCAGATCAAATAAGGTTGTTACTGTGCGAAGGTAATTTTAATTACCTTCACACAGTACACAGCACGCGTGCTTCTGGTTGATTTTTGCCCGGCCAGGCCAGTGGCCGGGCGGGGCTGGCTGGGATATGGGCTGAACTGGGCCCAGCCCAAAAAATAAAAAAATATAAAAAAAATAAAAAGCAGAAAAATAAAAATAAGAAAAATATGTATGCATGAAAAAAAATAATAATATAAATTTATTGGTTTATTCACTGACGTCAAAGTCAGGAATAAAAATACCGGTTTAAATTTATATTATTCATTTGTATTTTATTTTTATTTAGCAAGAAAAAAATAATATAAATTTATTGGTTTATTCACTGATGCCAGAGTCAACAAATAAAAAAACCGGTTTAAATTTATATTATTCATTGTATTTTATTTTCATTTAACAAAAAAAAATTGTGCATGCGTAAAAATAAATTTATTTTATTTGTTTATTCACTGACGCTAGAGTTAGAAATATTTGTAGTTAAATATTCACTGGCGCCAGAGTCAGGAATATTATAAGCAAATTTTCATAACATAAACTAATAAACATTTAGCAATTTAAGACGAAACTAGCAATGCAGCCTGCCTCAGGCAGGACATTTAAGGGGTGATAATATCTTTCCTTTCACATAACCAGTCCTAAACCATAGAATCTCTGTTGACCAATTAAGGTTCCTAGTGACCATAATACTAGGTGGCGACTCCTTAAACAAGACCATTCCCCATTAAAGAACGTGATGCTAGAAACCCATTTTTTCCAAAGAATTATTTTTAAGGCCGCCGCGATGTCGGGTGCAACAATCCTCTTAGTTTTTTTTTAATTAATATGTTTTACAAAAAAAATTTCTCTCCTTAGCTTCACTTGCAACTACATTAAGGTAAGATTTTTTTTTCCTTCTTTTTTCATGATTGTTTTCACTATATTTGTTTTTTATTTTATTTTTAATTGTTTTTGTTCTTAATAATTGTATAAATGTTGTTGTAAGATTTTTTTTGAATATGAGATCAATTTTTAGTTGATTTATTTATAGGATTTTAAAATTTTTAGCAATTGCAACTTCATTTTTTTCATATGAATTTTTTTAGTTGAATTTATTTTTTTCGTTTTATTTATTTGTTGCAAATTTGTTTGAGTTGATGTTCTTTTTCTTTTTTTTCCAAGCATTTTGAGTATATATTATATATAGAGTGTTGATTTATGTTAATTTAATTATTTTATAATTTTTTAAAATGAATTTTTTAAAAATGTTTTTAAATAATTACCGGTGGAATTAACAATGGAATTCTTTCATCGGTAATTTTTTGTCCGTTGGTAAATCCGTTGGTAATAAAAAAAATACTATTACCGACGCATGATCTATTCCGTTAGTAAATCCATCGGTAATAATATTTTTTTATTACCAACGAATTTACCGACGAACAAAAAATTACCAATGAAAGATTCACAAACAGAGTATTTTAGATGATGATTTCGTTGATAAATTAATTACTGACGGAATATGTGTCTTATGCAAATAGAAAAATTTCGTCGGTAAAACAGTTTAATCTTGTAGTGCTTCATGCGATATAAGTCAATAATATTTGCCAAGTTTGAAAAGCAAAAGTAAAAAACCAGACAGGGAGGAAGATCAAATAACTCAAGTTAGACAATGGTAGTACACATATTCAAAGTTCATGGAGTTGTGTGAGCAACATGGGATTAAGAGACACTTCACAGTACACGTACAAGACACCATAACAAAATGGTGTAACAAAAAAGATGAATAAAACATTAGCTGAAAAGGCCTCGCAACATAAAAGTGAATATATAAAAGGCCTCGCAACATATTTGGCCTCACAGGTCGAAACCTTCCTGAGGATAGCATTGATGCTCTTTTTCTGTTCCTGGTGGCACCCACATTTCAAATTCAATGGCTGGAAACAGTTACCGACATTAACTTCGTCATTTGCAGTTGCATCACGATATTCTGAAATGCAGGATAGGTTCTAAAAAGGGTGAAGCAGTGCCACGTACTTCATATGCACTTCACATGGTTTTGTCTAGCAAGTTTTTGTCCCTTTTACTTTTCCTGGTGCTACATGTTCGAATTTATTGCTAGAGCAATAAATGCTGATAATCCATGTTCATACTGCTGATTTAGAAAAGCTTTATAATTTACAAGACAAATGTGGTCCATAAAACCTCTACCCATCATTACAAAAACAAAAAAAAAAGAACTTAGACGTCTGAAGTATGCCCTGAACTCTAAAAGGTCGTCCACAGAAATTATCCTTCTATATCGTTCAACTCTAATTCAAGAGGGTAGATGTCTCAAGGGTGTCTCAAGGCAGTATTCAAATGGTCACAACTTAAGATAGACTTCATAATAGCTAACTCCTTGAATTTCAAGTGGGTCCTGAGTAGATTGTTTTTCTCAAAAAATGCTGGGGACATTATGTTATCAGTCTTGCTTTTGAGACAATACCATGTGATCCTTCACTACTTCATGTCTCTCATTAGACCCCATCCAAATGACCATACACCAGTAGATCCATTATCCACAATGGTGCTCTTCTTTTGTTTTGTGATCTTTCCTCTATATATACAGCACTCAATTACCTTCTCAATCCAACTCAAGCCTTCACATTCTCATCAAGAATCAGAGTTTTCTGTTCCTTACTAAAATCCTAACAATCTTCTTGTTGTTCTTACATTTACATCCAAACAAAATGATGGCTATTCGCTTGCCTCGTATCCTTCAAGCTAACCAAAATCTTCTTCGAGGATCATCTCCAGCTAGGGATGTTCGAAAGGGCTATGTTGCAGTATATGTTGGAGAAGAAGAGAAGAAAAGATTTGTGATTCCAGTGTCCCACTTGAACCAGCCTTCATTTCAAGAGCTGCTAAGTAAAGCTGAAGAGGAATTTGGATTTGATCATCAAATGGGTGGTCTCACAATTCCTTGTCGGGAAGACATCTTCATCGATCTCACTTCTCGCTTAAATGGGTCATAAAAGGGACAGATTAACATATATTAGAGAAAACAATTTTGTAGAATACTTTACATATCATGTACAGATTGTAAGCAAAGAGATTATTTTTTATGAAATCTTTAAAACTTTCACAAATCTTTTCATCTTCTTCGATTTGTTATTCATTTAGTTTCCACGATTTCATGGCTAAGCTTACTATATATATATATATCAAGAAATTAAATTTGTTGCTTTAAAAAAGATTATCACCGAAGAAAACTAGAAAAAAAAAGTTCAAAGAAAACACTGCCAAGCACTTGTATCAAGGGTCATTACCATATGTGGGCAAAATTTAACTACAAGTGCTTTAAAGATTATCACCAAAGAAAAGAAGAAAATAAGTCAAAGAAAACACTACCAAGCACAAAATATACTGTCATCAATCTTTTTTATATTAGTACAAAATATATTTAGATTGAATCGGCAATGCCTACCAGCTAGACAAAACTGCACTAATGGTTAAATGAAGTGCTCTGTCTTGTTATCTTTTTAATATAAACTTCAAAATTTCTCATCATATGATAAACACAAAATAAAAATTCATAATACTTATTGTATTAAATAAATTTCAATCTTTAAAATAAAAATCCAAAATTGAATAAAAATAGTTTAATTGTGGAGCGTCTAAGACATAAAATAAAAAAAGAACAAGAAGAAATGCCTCCTAAAAGCAAACAAGGCATAACAATAAATGAAGTAGCAAAAACCCTCAACCAAAAACCAACTTGCTAACAACAACTAAGTGTCATGACCCAAATCCCAGGTCTATGACCGACAACACAAGAGCGGTGTTGAACTAAGGCTCAAAATGTACATATCATAAACAAAACTTTATAAAATTCACGCAACATTTCATAATCTTTCAAAATATTATATTATTCAAAACTAATTAAACCAAATGATAGTTCAAAACTTCTCATCCATAATTAAAACAAAAACAATAATCCATAATACTTATTATATTGTCAAAATCCAAATGTTAGAGAATAATATAAATCATACCTTGGGACCTCACCTAATAGCTTAAGCTTTTAAGTTGTGATGATTCTTTGATATTGTTTCAGAGTCTTGATAACCAAGTGATCACGAGTTTGAATCTCATCATCCCTATTTATTTGATAAAAATTAAACACAAGGTAATGTGGGCCTGTGCAAGTTTCAAGCCCAAATGGCTTTCACTTGAGGGGGTGTATTAGAGAATAATATATATCATATCTTGAAACCTCACCTAATAGCTTAAGCTTTGGGGGTTGAGATGGTTATTTGATACCAAACTTAATTAAAATAGGGTAATAGTAGAGCATTTAAGACATTGAATAAAAAACTAAAAGGAAAGCCTCACGAAACAAACAAGGAATACTAACCAAAATTGAAGAAGTAGGAAAACTCAACAAAGTTCACCTGCTAGTAGAAACTAAAAACCTGAAATAATATTAAAAATGAGGGGTGAGTTCAACCAAAAAATGAGGGAATGACATTTAATATACATTTTAGATATTAATAGTTTCCAATTCGATATATGTTGATATACGTATGTTAGAGATCAGATGACACCTGAAGGCGTCTACTATGGGAGGATCAGTAGCCACAAGCTAGTGCCTCTCTCACTAGCTAGGTATACAAAATACTATGTGCACATAAACTAACTACTTTTCGTTAGTATTGAGTTACTGACAATTTCTATATCACGGTATAATAGATATTTGCATAATTATCAAAGCAATATATGTCATAACAAATACAATTTAGTTCAATAGAATGTGAGTGCAAATTCAAGAATATATGAGCACTCAGAAAATAAAGCAATAAATATAAATATTCAAGAAATTAACTAGTCATACTTATCATATAATCAACATGCATATTAAAGATTATCCCACTCACTTAGAGAAAATATAGAAGTAAAAGGAATATTATATGAAAGACTAAAAAATTCTATTGAGGATCATTAGAAGTACCTACAGTGAATATACAAAATATACTAAAAAATAACTTAAAACAACACAAATAAATGACACTAATGCATAAAAGAAACAGCATCAACCTGCTAACAGAAGCTATGAACCTGGAAATAATATTAGAATGGAGGGATGAGTTTAACCAACTCGGTAAAGGAATATCATTTAATATACTTTATAGATATTTATAAGTAATAGACCATAAATTGTGATATAATAGAAGTATATGAACTGAAACAAATACGTATATTACAGACAAGGTTTGCAATCTTGATAACTATAAGAGGATTAATCGCTATAGGCTGGCGCCTTTCTCACCAACTAAAAATATAGACTAGTATGTGCATATAAAACTAATTACTCTCTGTTAGTATGGAGCTTCTAACAAGTATTTTGATATCTAGACTATATATATATATATATATATATATATATATATATATATCGAAGCAAACAAATGATATATCGAATAGAGTTAAATCAACAATATGTGAATACAAATTCAAGAAACTGATGAGTACCCAAAAAATAAATCAACTTATATAGATATTCAAGAAAGTCATTTGTACTCAGCATACATAAATTATTTATATTACATGCATATTAACATTTATCTCACTCGCTTGGAAAATAGAAGCAAGAGACAAACATATGCAGAACTAAAGATTACTAAAGATCGCTAAGAGGAATATCAATAGAACCTAGAACAAATACATAAAATACTAAAAAACAACTTGAAGTAGATAAAAACAAAAACAAAAACAAAAAAAAAAAGATTACAACTCTAACATTTGAGACCAAAATGTAATTATAAAACTAAAACAGATCCATTTGATTAATCCCAAATGTTTCCCAAACTAACCAAACCTAAAAGAACCAATCAACCCCCACTCCTTGGTTAACCAGTTAACAAAAATTGACCAACCACTCAACCAATACCATCAGGCCAACCGGTCATTCGGTTCAAACAAATTGGTCAACTAGTTGATCAGGATTTTGAAATCCTGATTTGTTAATCTCTTAAAATTGCAACTCCTTAAAACTCAACATCTTCCCCACATTCCTATAACTCTAGTCCTCAAATCAATTCGCTCCAAGCCAAACTAACACCCTAAAATATCAATTAAACGTCTTAAATCATCCAATTATCAAATCAACATATTCAACATCATAAAATCCCATCTCACCTCTTTAATCTGTAAACTATCAAAATCACAGTAGAACATGCTTCTTATGAATCAATTCAGATTGTCTTCAACCCCCATGTTATCATCCATAAACTGATTATTCACTCATTCAAAAGCTACTGAAGATATGATGTTTAGTCACCATTCAAAAACAATAAAAGAGGGAGTCATGATACTTACTTGTTTCTTCAAACCCTTTTTAAAACCCAAGAGTTTAAGTTTAGATAGAGATGAATTCTTTGGTATATTTGGGAGAAATTTATCATAGGGGAGGGAAAAGAGAAGAAGGGAAAATCAATTCTTTGGTGAAGGAATTCAACAGTTTAAATTTCTGAGCCCAATAGCTTTGAAGAAGTAGCTATTATGACCCCAACAAACCTTTTAATTGTCCTCTCTTTATTTTATACCATGTAGGTAGCATACTTCGATAGTTGTGTGAACTCTACCTTGAACTCTATCACTATCAAGATAGCCTGTATCAACCTCTCAAACTTATATGCTATAGCATCCCTCACACTTTCAAACAAGAAATGCTCTGAAAAACATCTAAGAAAAACACCTTCACGATATTAGTGGAGAATTAGCTGCTCTTTCACTCCTCCTAGACTCATACCAGTTCACTTCACCTTCTAACCTCAAGGATGTTAAAGTCATTACATGATGATTTGTACATCCCATGGCCTCACACCTACACCAGATTGCACCTGAAAATTGATGTGGTTCCTCAAAGTTATCAACTTCTTTAAAGGTGGGATGTGCCAGCTTAAGAAACTTTAATAAAGGCACCTTCACTCCAAGCATAATATGGGAGGTCAAAGATGCATTCTTATCCTTTTTCTTCTCTCTCACACCTAAGAGATTAACAATGGTTTGCATGGCCTGACCAATCATATCCAAAGCACAGTTAGCATGAGACACCCTGCCACTGGATTCCTCATCCAAAGTCTTGACCAACATCCAAACTATTACTTCCCTCAAACTTAGCATCATCCTGAAAATTTGTCTCCAAAGGCTAAGGCAAAGGTGTTTTAACCCTCATTCTTCACCTTTCATTCCTGAGTTCAACAATAATGTCCTACATGTCTGGCTCTCAGCATTCCCTAAATCAACACATGTTTATCAACATAACCATTAAAAAAAAAAAAAGAGTTCAAGCCATCCTAAATATGGAATTAAATAATTCAAAGTGAAATGACAACAAGACAAGATGAATCTTAAGCTCCATATATTACGAGGGTTTTAACAAACTAGGCATCGATACTAATTTTGTCACAACCTGAATTTTAGGCTCATGACCGGCAATGCATGAGTGATACAACAAGGGTATCCCCATCTACCCTAAGCCTCAGAACATACATTTTATAAAATAAAAATATAAAACTTTAAAAATTTTCATCATTAGATAAAAACAAAAAAAAATCTATAATACTTATTACATTAAATAAAATCCAACCTTTGAAATAAAAATCAAAACTTGAATAAAAACAACATAATAGTGGAGCATTTACAAATCGAATAAAAAAGAATAAGAAGAAAAGCCTTATAGAAGCAAGCAAGGCATACCAACAAATAAAGTACCAAAAACTCTTAAGCACATGAATAATTTAAGAGGTTTGCATAGTACAATATCCATCTATTATATTTATAGGAGTAGGGCATAATACAATAGTTACTATATAGCGACTTGCATAATATAACTCTATATAAGGAAAATACAATCTTTCCTAAACTATAACACATTCCATAACACACCCCTTAAGCTAAAGGTGGGTGGTCTGCTTGAAGCTTGGACCATAAATAGGTAAATATAGTGTGAGGGAGCACGAGCGGCTTAGTAAGAACATAAGCTAATTGGTCTTTAAAGGGTATGAAGCGAATCTGTATCTCCTTTTTGGCAACTCTATCACAAACTAAGTGATAATCAACCTCAACATGTTTGGTTCGTGCATGAAACACAGGATTAGAAGAAAAATAAGTAGCACCCAAATTGTCGCACCATATGGTGGTAACAAATTTGGGAGAGAAGTATAAATCTGAAAGTAGATAACGAAGCCAAAGAACCTTAGCAGTACCATAAACTAAGGCCTTTAAATTCTACTTCAGTGGAGGAGCAAGCAACAGTGCATTGCTTACCAAATTTTCATGAGATAGGAGTGGTGCCAAGAAAGATGATGTACCCACTAGTAGACTTTTTATCATCAATACTCCCCGCCCAGTCAGCATCAAAAACCATGTAGTGATAAGAAGGAGCCTCGAGTATGGTGAAGGCTAAAAAAGGACGTACCTTTTAAGTACCGTAAAATACATTTGACAGTAGTCCAATGGCTCTCAATAGGCGCATGCATAAACTGACAGATTTTGTTGATAGCATAGCAGGTGTATGGTCTAGTAAATGTGCGATACTAAAGAGCCCCGACAATTTGCCGATAACGAGTGGGATTTGAGTATAAACCACTAGGCTGTAGACTAACCTTTGAAATAGAAGCTGATGTATCAATAGGCTTGTAGGATTATATACCAGCCCGACTAAGAATATCAAAACCATATTTGTGTTGACTAAGCATGAGCCCTATGCTAGTGGGAGTGAGCTCAATTCCCAAATATAGTGAGTATGACCCAGATCCTGGAGTTTAAACTCTGAACTCAGCATACTAATAAGGCAGCGAAGTAGAGTAGAATTATTACTAGTGTGCAAAATGTCATCTACCTATACAAGCAGATAACAGATATCATGATTCACAATTAGAATAAATAAAGAGGTATCAACCTTGGAAGCGTGAAAGCCAATCAACAAAAGAAAGTCACTCAGTCGTGTGTACCAAGATCGCGGAGCTTGTTTTAAACCATAAAGGGATTTATGAAAACTATCATAACCCAATTTTTGACCATTTTATTTTAATTATTATTATTATTTTATTTGATGAAAAGGATAAAAAAATAAAAAAAAATAATGATGATGAAAAAAAACAAGTAAATGAAATAAATGAAGAATGAATTAAAATTTGGGTTAAGGGCAACATGATTGAAAGTTTTGTGGTTTAAATTAAACTTTGGAATTAATCTAATTAAGCTTGGAATTAATTTAATTAATCCAATTAAGGGTTTAATTGGAGAATTGATAAATTTTTAGACTTAATTGAGCTTGGAATTAATTTAATTCATCCAATCAAGGGTTTAATTGGAGAATTGATAAGTTTTGAGACTTAATTAAGCTTGGAATTAATTTAATTAATCAAGTCAAGGGCTTAATTAGAGAATTGATAAGTTTTAGACTTAATTGGACTTGGATTTAATTAAATTAATGAAATCAGGGACTTAATTGAAGAATAGTAAAGTTTGGGGTTAATTGGGGGCACGATTGCAACAGATTAAAGTCCAAGGACTAATTTGTAAAAGGCACCGAAATGCAAGGGAAATTACAGTTTAAACCAGGGGCTTAATTACAACAGTTTCGAAACTTCACGAGTCAAAACAAAAATGTCCACCTCATATCCCAAAATGGCGTCATTTGAAGGAGCGTTGTTCATCTTCTTCGCAGGAGCTGTTGCTGGAGTAAAAGGTGGAAGCCGTTTCAAAATGCTTGGCATTCTCTGGCTATAAAGCCAGAGAAGATGAGAGAGCACAGGGGGAGAAAAAAGGTCAGAACCCAGGGGACAAAAAGAAAGGAGAGGGCCACCACGCCTCCCCCAAGATCTCCCCTCCATCCACCTAAGACTGGTGCGAGGGGAGGAGTTTATGATCAAAGATGAAAAACCAAGGGAAGAGCAGTCCCAAAGAGTGATCAAGTCCTCGTTGCTCTCAGGCTCCAATGGATCTTCGGATGGGACTGAACAACATGTTGGAGTAATGAACGCAACATTCTCTGCACCATGCTCTTGTTGGAAGTTAAGCTAATTACTTGTTGTTAAAGCTTCAGAAGTAAATCTTGTGGTGATAACGAGAAGAATGAAGAATGGACGAAGAATGAATTAATAGAAGAAGAATCTGTTACAAGCAGTTACAGCAGTTAAAAAACAGTTAAAGTAGTTATAGTTGTTATAATTGCTTTTTCTATTACAAACCGTTTCTTACATGTGTAAGAATCGTAGCCCTCAATCAATGAATGGTTGAGATGAACTGATTCCTAAAGTCTAGAATTCTGTTATTGGTTACATAAAAATTGTATATAAAAGTAGAGTTCTGCACTAATGGAACAATAAGAAAAATACAAAGGAAATACAAGAATTCTTCTCATCTTCTTCTCTGTAAACTTTTCTTTTTATAACCTAAAATTCTACATGGTATCAGAGCTCACAAACTGATTCCTAAGAGGGGCGTATACTGTGAAAAACAAATTGATTAAACTATTAATTACTCAAAAATGGTAGGATCAAGCTCAGCTGGAGGAGATTTAAGAACTCCACAGTTTAATGGCACAAATTATGATTTTTGGGCTGTAAAAATGGAAGCAATCCTCATAGCATTTGATCTATGGGAAGTAATAGAAGTTGGAATAAAATCTCATCAATCACCTGAGATTGCAGCTGGATCAGGCGATGAAGAGAGTGAAGCTGAGCAAACTACATTGCATGCATCCACGACATCCAGAGAAGAAAAAATCAAGAATGCAAAGGCGTTAAGCCTCATACAAGGAGCATTAACAGACGATCTTTTCCCACATATAAGAAATGATAAGACTGTAAAAGGAGCTTGGGACATCTTGAGCAGAGAATTTAGAGGAGATAAAAAGGTTAGAGCTGTAAAACTTCAAGCAGCGAGAGCTGACTTTGAATACCTGAGAATGGTAGATAGTGAAAGCTTAGATGGATATCTAGCTAAATTCTTTGCAACTGTGAATAACCTGAAATCGTTAGGAGAAGATGTATCAGAAAACAGAATTGTGCAGAAACTGCTAATGAGTCTAAGCAGAAGATATAAGTCCATTGTGTCAATCATTGAGGAGACACGAGATCTTGATGTTCTGGGAGCAGAAGAATTCATTGCTTCTGTTAAAGTTTATGACAAGAGGGAGGATCTACATGATGAAAGGGATAAGCCAACAGGAACAGAGAAAGCATTTAGTAGTTTAAAGATTGGAAACAATCAAGCCTACAGCTCACACAAGGGTTTCCAAGGCAGACCTCCTCAAAGATGGCAATCACAGGACAGGAGAGGACCAAATTCATTTCCAATCAGAAACGGAACCAACTACAATAATTCAAGCTGGAACAACACTGCCTATGGAAGTAGTCAAGTGAGTGTAAAGCCACAATGCCAAGTCTGCTAGAAGCAACACTTTGGACTATATAGACACAAAGGAAAGCCAAGATGTGGAAGATGCAATCGGTTTGGTCATATTGCAAAAGATTGTGAAAGTCACAGTCACAAACAACTAGCAAATTATGCCAAAGAAGAAAGAGTCACCACTGGAACCATGTTCTATGCTTGTCATTCTGCAAGTCTGCAAGACAAGAAGGTATGGTTTGTGGATAGTGCCTGCAGCAATCACATGACTTCTCAAGAATCTGAACTAATCAACATTGATAGAACAATAACCTGCAAAGTAAAGATGGGCTCAGGAGACCTTGTGCAAGCAACTGGAAAAGGTACATTGGTTGTGGAAACTCAGCATCGGAAAAGATACATAAAAGAAGTATCGCTTGTTCCCGGATTGGATGAAAATTTACTAAGTGTAGGCCAGATGATGGAGCATGGTTATTACATTTTGTTTGGAGGTAACAAAGCAGTAATATTTGATGATGAAAGGCTCAACAATGTTACAGCAATAGTGATTATGGGAGGAAATCGATGCTTCCCACTTTCACTTAAGTCCATCACACCCGCAGCAAGGAAAGCTTCAGTGACTGAGGATTCCTGGATATGGCATAGAAAACTGGGACACTTGAATTTTGCCAGCATGAAGAAGATGTAGCAGAAAGAGATGGTATATGGGCTCCCTGTTCTGACTGAAGTAGAAGATGTTTGTGCAGGCTGTGCATCAGGCAAACATCACAGGGAGAAATTCAACAAAAAGCAAGCGTGGAGAGCAAGCTATCCACTTGAATTAATCCACACTGATCTGTGTGGACCAATGCAAAATGAATATGTGGGAGGGAACAAATACTTCATCACATTTATTGATGATTACTCAAGAATGTGTTGGGTATACTTCCTCAGAAAAAAATCTGATGCACTCAATGTGTTCAAGAAATTCAAAGCATTTGTTGAGCTATAAAGTGGATATAAACTGAAGAAGCTGAAAAGTGACAGAGGTGGGAATATACTTCAAATGAGTTTGAAGAATTCTGTGTAAAACAAGGAATGGAGAGGCAGCTGACAATTGCATACTCTCCTCAACAGAATGGAGTTGCAGAGAGGAGAAACAGAATAATTTGTGAAATGGCAAGGTCCATGCTGATAGAAAAAGAAATGCCAATAATCTTCTAGGCAGAAGCTGTGAATACAACTGTGTATATTCAAAATAGATGTTGTACAACATCAGTTATTGAAAAGACTCCATTTGAAGCTTTCACGGGTAGAAAGCCAGGAGTGAAGCATCTAAAGGTCTTTGGTTGCTTGTGCTACACTCATATCCCATCATCACTAAGGCATAAATGGGATAGCAAAGCTGGAAAGGGAGTGTTTGTTGGATATGGCAGTTGTGAGAAAGGGTATCGAATATATGACCTGAAAACTGAGAAGATTGTTCTCTCAAGAAGTGTGATTTTCAGTGAAGATAGAGCATGAAGTTGGGAAAGAAATCTGATGAACCCAAGCCACTTGTCTTTCAATCTTGAAGAAGGTGAAGTTGGAGGTGAAAATTCTGAGGAACACTCTGCTGCAGTCCAACCCGATGATGTAGAAAAATGCAATCAAAATTCTACAGTTGGAGAGTTAGCTGAGAATATTGATAGTAATAACAGTCAACAATCTTCACCTAGCTCTACTCCAGTAAAATTGAAAACCTTGGAAGAGATATATGCAAGGTGTCACATGTGCATCATAGAACCTGATAATTATCAAGAAGCTTCTGGAGACAAAGCCTGGCAGGAGGCTATGAAGGAAGAATTGGAAGTGATAGAGAAGAACAATACTTGGGAATTGGTGGAGAGACCTATTGATAAACCTGTGATAGGAGTGAAATGGGTGTACAAAACTAAGCTACATCTTGATGGAACAGTTCAAAAACACAAGGCTTGACTTGTAGCAAAGGGATATGCACAGAAATCTGGAATTGATTACAATGAAACCTTTGCACCAGTAGCAAGGTTAGACACAATTCAAACTCTGATTGCACTTGCAGCACAAAGGGGTGGAAGTTGTTTCAATTGGATGTCAAGTCACCATTCCTAAATGGTGTACTTAAAGAAGAGGTATATGTTGAGCAGCCTGAAGGTTTTCTTGTAGAGAATGCAGGACACAAAGTTTACAAACTGAGGAAGGCATTATATGGACTAAAGCAGGCATCGAGGCCTGGTACAGTGAAATTGATGCATATCTCTCTATGTGCAAATTCAAAAGGAGCACAAGTGAGGCTACTTTGTATACAAGGTCTAATCGAGAAGGTAACCTAATCATTGTTTCAATCTATGTTGATGATATTGTATATACTGGCAGCAGTGAAAGAATGCTTAGTGAATTCAAAAGAGAAATGATGCAGAGATATGAGATGTCTGATCTTGGATTTCTTTATCATTTTCTAGGCATGGGAATACTGCAATCTGATTAAAGAGTTTTCATCCATCAAAGCAAGTATGCAAAGTCCTTGCTTAAGAAGTTTGGGCTTGAGGACTGTAAACCAGTCTCTATTCCTTTGGTCACTGGTGAGAAACTGAAGAAGGTGGATGGGAGTGAGTTGGCTGATGAAGGCCTTTATAGAAAAATAGTAGGAAGTTTACTATATTTGACAGCAACAAGACCTGATCTAATGTATGCTGCAAGCTTACTGTCATGGTTCATGACTGGACCTACCAAAATTCACATGGGAGCTGCAAAGAGAGTCCTAAGATATGTGCAAGGAACTCTAAGCTATGGGATTGAATACATAAGGGATCAATCAGCAACTCTTATTGGATTTTGTGATGCAGATTGGGCAGGAAGTGAAGATGACAGTAGGAGCACCTCTGGTTATGCATTCAGTTTTGGAAGTGGAGCATTCTCTTGGGCTTCTGTGAAATAGAACATAGTGGCATTATCAATTACAGAAGCTGAGTATGTCTCAGCATCTGAAGCAACAGCTCAGGCAATTTGGTTAAGATTTGCTCTTGATGATTTTGGTGAAATGCAAACTGAAGCAATAACCTTGTTCTGTGACAACATGTCAGCAATTTCAATGGCTAAAAATCCTGTTTTTCATCAAAGAACTAGACACATAAACAGGAAGTATCATTTCATAAGAGAGGCTCTGCAAGAGGGAGTAATAAATGTGAAATTCTGCAGAAGTGAAGAACAGCTTGCAGACAATTTCACAAAGGCATTACCTAAAGATAGATTCAAGCAATTAAGATTGAATCTTGGAGTTAAACCAGTAAGTAGCTTAGGAGAGGCTGTTGGAAGTTAAGCTGGTTACTTGATGTTAAAGCTTTAGAAGTAAATCCTGTGGTGATAACGAGAAGAATGAAGAATGAACGAAGAATGAATTAATAGAAGAAGAATCTGTTACAAGCAGTTACAACAATTAAAAAACAGTGAAAGTAGTTATAGCTGTTATAATTGTTTTTTCTATTACAAACCGTTTCTTACATGTGTAAGAATCGTAGCCCTCAATCAATGAATGGTTGAGATGAACTGATTCCTAAAGTCTAGAATTCTGTTATTGATTACATAAAAATTGTATATAAAAGCAGAGTTCTGCACTAATGGAACAGTAAGAAAAATACAAAGGAAATACAAGAATTCTTCTCATCTTCTTCTCTGCAAACTTTTCTTTTTATAACCTGAAATTCTATAGCTCTTTTGTACCTATAGATTCCTGTCATCTTGGTGCTCACAATCCAGTCTTCTTGCAGCAGGCTTCCTGCGTCACTGGAGGTGTATATGTTAAGTCCCAACAGGTTTCCTTTGTCAACCACCGTCCTTCCATCTCGTTTGCACCAGTAGTAGCAGTGCAGTGGAGAATCTGCTCCATCAGCACAGCATCTCAGCAACAGCAGTGCAGCAGACCAGAGGAGAGAGGTGAGAACACGAAAAAACAGGAGGAGGAACCACAGAACCGGGGGAAACTAAAGGAAAAGAAAAGGAGCAGACGTTCGTTCCCCTGGTTTCTTCTCAAAGAAACAGAGGAGACGAACGAACAGAGGGGGAATTGATAGACGGATGGATGCAAAGAAAAAACAGGAGGGGAAGACTGAAACAAGAGAGAACAAAGGGGGGAAAGTGCACTGGACAGGAGAAAGAGAGAAGCAAACGAAACAAGGGGGAAGACGGAGCAGAACGGGACAGACAGAGGGGACAGAGAAGAACGAAAACACATTAACAAGGGGAGGCAACCGTTCGCAGAATCACAAGAACGAAGAAGAAAAAAAAGTTCAGCAAACCAGTCATTACTGAGGCACGAGCAGCAGGTACACAGTTTAACAAATAGATATTCTAACTCCACAAGCAGTGGTCGACCCGACAACAAATCATTGGAAGAAGATAAAATGCTAGAGAGCTGCTCATTTGGAGGTTCTGGCGAGGAGGCTTTTGTTCCAAGTAAAACAGAGAAACTCAATCCCATTCAGTGTGAGGAAAGCAGCAGCCGTGGTCAAACTCGTGAAGATCTGAAACAGATTCCTGGAGCTTCTGCTAAGGTTTTCTTTCTTGACATATACCCGGTGATTTGTTTTTGTTGTTTTTAGTTTTTTTTCGACTCCATTAGAAAAGCACGTTTCCAGATTTAGCCATGCATGAGAGGAATATGCATGTGAATAGCATGTTCTCTTGTAGCAATATAATATACTAGGAAAATCTTGGCATTTTTCAAGTTGGACCCCAAAAAAATAATAAAATAATAAAATAATAAACATAAAAAATATATATATATATATAAAATATAGAAAAATAGAAAAAAAAATATGTGTATGCATGAGTAAAAATAATGTAAATTTATTGGTTTATTCACTGACGCATGAGTCGGGAATAAAATACTGGTTTAAATTTATATTATTTTTATTCATTATATTTTATTTTATTTAGCAAGAAAAAATATATATATGTATGTGCATGTATGAAAATAAAATTTATTTTATTGGTTTATTAACTGACGCCAGAGTCAGGAATAAAAACAATGATTTAATTATTTTTTTTGTTTTTTTATTTAACTACATAAGAAATAAAAAATATCTGAACATGTAATAAAATGAATTTAGTTTATTTTTTTATTCACTAGCGTTAGAGTCAGAAATAAAAAATATTGATCCATAGTTACCAACGCCAGATTTGAAATTATCCATAGTTGAATATTCACTGATGCCAGAGTCAAGAATATTGCGAATAAACCATTAGAGTGCAAACCAATAAAATTTAGCAATTTAAGACAAAAACAACAATGCAATTTGCCTTAGGCAGAATGAATAAAGGGTGCTAATATCTTCCTTTTTATGTAACCAATCTCAAACCATAGAATCTCTGTTGACCAGTTAGGGTTCCTAGTGACCATAATACTAGGTGGCGACACCTTAAACAAGACATTTTCCCTAAAAGAACCAGATGCCAGAAATCTGTTCTTTTTTTCATAATTCAAGAGAATTTATTTTTAGGGCCACCGCGATGTTGAGTGTGACAAAAATGACAGACATTAGTGGGAAGAGTAGGGTCAACAAAACCCGTGGGTTGTTGCATATAAACAGCGGAAATTTGGAGAAAAATAAGAATGTTTCAGGCTCCGTTTGTTTGCAGGAAAGTAGTTTTCTTTTGGAAAGTGAATTCCGAGGAAAGTAAATTCCTGGAAAGTGAATTCCGGGAAAGTATTTTCCGATGTTTGGTAGTGTTATGGAAAATAAACTGGAAAATACTTTCCAGTGTTTGGTTGTGTTTATGGAAAATGAACTGGAAAATAATTTATTAATGAATTAAATTTTTTTTCAAGTTTATCTAATATATATAAAATATTTAATATAAAATATTTAATCACTTACAATTGTCATAACCCAATTTTTTGACCTTTTTATTTTTATTATTTAAAAAAAAAGATGATGAAAAATAAAAATAAAATAAATGAAGGATTAATTAAAATTTGGGTTAAGGGCAACATGATTGGAAGTTTAAAGATTTAATTAAACTCTTGACTAGTTTAATTAATTAAATCAAGGGTTTAACTGGAGAATTGATTTAATTAAAATTTAGATTATTTTAATTAATGAAATCAAGAGTTTAATTGAAGAATTAATGAGTTTGATGAATTAATTAAACTTTGATTTAATCAAAAAACCAAAGCAAATTATAATTCACTTGACACAGTGGCAAGTGAATTATATCACTTGCTACAGTGCAAGCGAATTATAATTCACTTGCTACAGTAGCAAGTGAATTATATCCCTGACAACTGTGGCAAGTGAATTATATCGCTTGCCACTGTAGTAAGTGAAGGCGCACGCCGAAAGGAAAGTGTTTTCCTTTTCTAACAGAAGGAAAACACTTTCCTTTGAGCACATTATTAATTCTAGGTGGATGGAATTCAGTTTCCTTTTATTATTTTCCTTTATCGCCGCCAAACATAGGAAAAGCAGGAAAGTGAATTCCAGGAATTCACTTTCCTGCAATCAAACACGGCCTCAATGGAAGAAAGGTTTCTCTATTTCTTTGAATATTAACATGAATATACAACTTGCTATTCTATACGAACTGCTGTTTTTTATAACATTACAAGTTGCTTAATTTGGATACATTGACTTGCCTAATTCTTAGCTGATTTGTTTCCATAACAATCCAACGTCTCTTTCTCTTTCTGGTTTCTATCATAAACTTCATTGTTGTTGTTATTGATTTATTTCCATAATAAGCCAACGTCTCTTTCTGTTTGTGTTTTGTTACCATGAGAGTTGGTTTGTTTCCATTGTTGCTGGTGATTCCAATTAGCCAACATCTCTTTGATTTGTTTCAATGTTGTTGGCTTACTGCTGCAGTTGATTTGTTTCCATGAGGGCTAATTCGTTTCCATGTTGGTTTCCACATTGCTAGCTTACAGCTGCTATTGAATTGTTTCCATGAGCATCTGTCTTATTAACATTAACATCCTTCCTCAAACTAGGTCGGAGTTGGAGTCATAGTTTGTCTTTGAAGTAAGCCAATGCACCTTTGGACATGGGTTTGGTGAAGATGTCAGCTATTTGTTCATGGGTGGAGATGTGCTGAGTGATGAGAAGACCAAGGGCAACACCCTCACGCACAAAGTGGTAATCCAATTCAATGTGTTTGCTACGAGCATGAAACACAAGATTGAGAGTCATGTGTAAGGCACTGAGATTGTCATAGTAGAGGATAGGTGGTGAAGAAGGTGATATGTGAAGATCTTGTAGAATGAAGGTTAGCCATGTAAGCTCTATTGTTGTGTTAGCCATAGCTCTATATTCTGCCTCGATGCTGGAACGAGAGACAGTGGGTTGTTTCTTTGCACACCAAGAAATGAGATTGCTACCAAGGAATGTGCAGTATCTAGTTGTGGAGCGTCTTGTTGTAGAGCAACCTCCCCAATCTGCATCTGAGAAAGCACAAAGATCAATTGTAGAATGGGAAGTAAAATTTAATCTAGTGTCAATTGTGCCTTTGACATATCTTAAAATACAATGAACCATTTTGAAATGTATAACAGTTGGAGCATGCATGAATTGAGAGATAAAATTGACACTGTAAAAGATATCAGGTCTTGTAAGTGTGAGATATTGTAAAGTGCCAACAAGCCCACGAAAAAACTATGGATCTTGCAATAGCATATCAGTTGCTGCCATTTTAGTCTTGGCTTCAAGCGGTGTGCTCATTAGTTTACAATCCACCATACCAGCTCGTTCCAAGATTGTCAACGTATAGTGTGATTGAGAGAGATGGAGTCCTTCAAATATGTGAGTAATTTCAATGCCAAGAAAATGATGAATAGGTCCTAAATCTTTCATTGCAAACTCTGAGCTCAACAGTTGAATCAGGTGCGTAACCAGAGGAGCAGAGGATCTTGTGAGGAGAATATCATCAACATAAAGAAGAAGGATTAAAGTATCAAAGTTAGAGTGAAAAATAAAAAGTGATGGATCTGCAAGACTACAAAAAAAAAACCCATATTTAAGAAGGAAGATACTAAACCGATCAAACCAGTCACGGGGTGCTTGTTTGAGACCATAAAGAGCCTTTCTGAGCTTGCACACATGTGATGGGTATCATGGATCAGATGTTCCTGGGGGTTTTCCATATATATGTCTTCTGAAACAAAACCATGCAGGAAGGCATTTTTCACGTCAAGTTGATGTATGGACCATTTGTTAACTAGTGATATGGAGAGAACCATACGAATAGTTCAGTATAGTCCAATCCATCAACTTGGTGATACCCCTTTGCTACTAATCGAGGTTTCAAGCGGTCTAATGAACCATCAAGTTTGAGTTTTGTTTTTAGAACCCATTTAGAGCCAATAACATGCATGGCAGGTGTGCGAGGGACAAGTTCCCAAGTCTAATTTCTATGAAGAGCTTCAAGTTCCTCGTCCATTACAGTTTTCCAGCCACGGTGAGCTAACGCAAACCAAAAGTTAGAAGGCTCACGTGGAATGGTTGCTAAAGTCCTAGAGGATATTAAGGCATATTTTGGATTAGGCTTAAGGATGCCTCTTTGTGATCTAGTAACCATGGTATGTGAAGGAGGGGTTGCACGTGGAGAATGAACAAGCTACAAGTCTGATTCTAGAGAAGTAGGATTGGATTGCGAGTGAGAGAGGTGATGTCGATGCATTTCATCTTCATGGTCAGATTCTACCAAATGTATTTTAGTTATATTATCAGTTCTAAGGTGCTGCTATACCATTCCAACAACATTGTTGTGTTCTTCCTATTGTGTATCGGCTACTGTTTCAGCAACTGTATTAGTGATAACATAATCAGCATGTAAATTAAGAGAGGATGGTACAGTTACTTTTTCTAACATTCCAATGCCATTGCTTTGTTCTCCCACTCCAACAGCATGGTTGTGTTCTTCTCGTTGTGTTTCGACTACTGCACCAACACTGTCCTGTTGCTCTGCAATTGTATTAGTAATAATATCATCATGTAAATTGAGACAAGATGGTATATAGTGACTTGTTCTGCCAATCCATCGGCATTGTGGTGTTCTGTAATTCCAATGGCACTAGCATACTGTTCAGCATAAACATCAGGTAAATTAAGAGAAAATGGTAGTGTTTAGTGATGAGCTTGAGCATGATGGAGTGGACATTGGGGGTTGTATGTCTGTAACAGAGTTAAAGACAGTAGGTGGAAGCCATGAATAAAAAATGCTCATAACATGTGTAGGAGATGGAGTGATGTAGTTCTGAATTTTTTGTTTATAAGGAAAAAATGACTTATCGAAGACTACATGACGAGAAATAATCATTTTTTAACTAGAAGGGTGAAAACATTTGTATCCTTTATGTTTATCACTATATCCTACAAAAATGCATAGAACTGTTTTTGGGTCAAATTTATTTTGTTTTGTATCCCATGTGTAGGGAAAGCCTTTAGACCCAAAGACTCTAAGAGATGAGTATGTAGGATGACTACCATGTAACATGAAATATGGAGATTCAAATTTTTCACCCTTCTAGTTAAAAAATGATTATTTCTCGTCATGTAGTCTTCGATAAGTCATTTTTTCCTTTATGTTTATCACTATATCCTACAAAAATGCATAGAACTGTTTTTGGGTCAAATTTATTTTGTTTTGTATCCCATGTGTAGGGAAAGCCTTTAGACCCAAAGACTCTAAGAGATGAGTATGTAGGATGACTACCATGTAACATGAAATATGGAGATTCAAATTTAAGTGCTGAAGAAAGCAATCTATTCATAAGATAAACAACAGTAGTGAAAGCTTCAACCCATAAAGATAAAGGAACACCACTATGAAATAGCATGGTCATACCTAGTTCTCGTATTACTCGATGTCTTCTTTCTACTATACCTGTTTGTTCAGGTGTATAAGGACATGATATCTGATGAACCACTCCTATTGAGAGGAAGTGTGATGATAGTTTGGAATTTATGAATTCTCCTCCTCCATCAGAGTGAAAGACCTTAATATGCTTGTTAAATTGTCGAGTAACATAATGCTCAAAGGCAAAATAAGCATCAGCAAAGTCAGACTTGTGTAGTAATGGGATTATCCAAGTGTATTTAGAAAAATCATATACTAAACACGCATAATATCTTAACTTTCCTATTGATAAAATAGGAGCAGGTCCCCATAAATCACAATGGATTTTTTCAAAAATACTAGAACTAGAATGTTCAGAACAAAAAAAAGGTAATGGACTAAGTTTTCCAAATTGACAATTGTCACAAACATGTTCACATTTTGTGGTTCCTTTATCATCTATCAAACTTTTATTGTGTAATAATTGTAAAGCAGAAAAATGTGAATGTCCTAGGCGTTGATGCCAGATATCTGCTGGTCCTGATCTGAAACGATTAGAAAAGTAGAGCTCAGGCATGGTGGATAGAGCATAGAGGTCACCCTTGCACCATCTTGTGATCAAAGATTGTCTTGTCTATCATTCCTTAATATAGAAAATCAATGTCAGAGAATTCACAATTAACAAGAAATTGGGATGTTAACTGACTTACAGAGAGTAAATTTTTTTTCAAGTCGGGTACTAACAATACATCATTAAGTGACAGCATTTTATTTTTCTGTGTGATGGAGGAATCTCCAATACCATGTATTGATATAGAAGAACCGTCACCAATAAGAATAGAGTCTGAACCATAGTGATTGTGAATATTTTTTAACATGCCTGGATTACCTGTCATGTGGTTGGAAGCTCTTGTATCAGAGATCCATTCTGTTTCAGTGATAGTATTGTCCAAGGTAAGAGCAGCCAAAGCTTGTGGTAGGCCTCCATGTTGATTTGATTATTTAGGCACCCACCAGCATATCTTTGCAATATGACTTGGTACACCACAGTACTAGCAGGTTTCTTCTCTGTATAGCTCATGTTATGTAGGAGTCATGCGATGCTCTCTAGATGGAGGAGGTCGTTTCTGTTTTGAATCTGAAGTGGGTCTGGCAGTGTAAGTATGAGTTTTATCTTTAGGTTGTTGTGCATGGAATCCTCTCCCAGTAGATATAAAGCCTTGTCTGCTGACATGTTTTCCTGAAAAATGATGTTGAGGGCGCTAGTGCTTTTTCCCATAGAATGCCAACTGAGGAGTGAATGAGTTATTTGTCTGATTAGTGAACAAGTTTCTTCTTTGGTCTAAGCTCTGCAATTGAGAGACCAACTCCGGGTAAGAAGGTCTTGGTGGTTTCAACATTGTGGTAGTGAAGGTTTCATATTGAGGGCCGAGACTTGTGAGGAGGCAAAAAAAATTTTCTTTGTCTGAAATTGGTTTCCTAATAGCTGCAAGGTCATCGGATAGTCCTTTGAAGATTCGAATGTGTTCTCCAATGGTTCTGTCATCTTCTTTGCAAAAATAGGTGACTTGTTGTCTGAGGGTGAATTCTCGTTCTTGGGAGTCTTCTACATATTCATTCTTTAGAGCACTCCAGATAGCAAAGGCTGTATCTAGGCCTACTGCAAGGCCTAATGTATGTTTTGAAAGAGTACCAATCAACCAGCCACGAAGTAGTCGATCTGCCTTTGTCCAAATAATATATTCTTCTGTTAGTCTTGGTGAAGAATCTATGGTGGTGATAGAATCTAGTACAATATATTTGTTTGGGATTGAATCTTCATTGATGAGATGATCAACCAAGTCTTGATTTTCTGCAAGAGCTAAGGCTTGTTCTCTCCATAGTGAATAATTTGTGGGGCTGAGCTTGAGGGTAATGAAATTACCAACATTGAGTGAAAGAGTTGACATGTTGTGTGGTTCTGCTAAGATGTATATTCATACAGGCTCTGATACCAAGCAGAAATTTGGAGAAAAATAAGAATGTTTCAATGGAAGAAAGGTTTCTCTGTTTCTTTGAATATTAACATGAATATACAACTTACTATTCTATACGAGCTGCTGTTTTTTATAACATTACAAGTTGCTTAATTTGGATGCATTGACTTGCCTAATTCTTAGCTGATCTGTTTCCATAACAATCCAACGTCTCTTTCTCTTTCTAGTTTCTATCATAAACTCCATTGCTGTTGTTGTTGATTTATTTCCATAATAAGCCAACATCTCTTTCTGTTTGTGTTTTGTTACCATAAGAATTGGTTTGTTTCCATTGTTGCTGGTGATTCTAATTAGCCAATGTCTCTTTGATTTGTTTCCATATTGCTGGCTTACTGCTGCAGTTAATTTGTTTCCATGAGGGCTGATTTGTTTCCATGTTGGTGTTGCTACCCAATTTTTGACCCATGTTTTTATAAATTTTTAGAAAAATCCAAAAGTAGAGAAATACAATGAAAATTCAAAAAATGTGTTTTTTAATATATTTTCGTCATTTTTAGCATTTTCAACGTCGTCTAAAAGGAATTTAAATTTTCAAAGGTCTTCCGAGCACGTTCAAGTTTTCACGCGTCATTTTTAAAATTTTTTATTTTCCTTATCGAGTAGACGTTGATATTGCTCGTTTTCAAAACATACAAAAAAATTAAGAAAAATCAAATTTACAAAAAGAAAGAAGTTGAGGGACCAAGTTTGGAAACCTAGCAACATTTTTGCCTATAAATACTGGTCCCCTCAACACACTCAAGGAGGGGCAATCTTGAAACATCAAAAAATTACAAAAAAAGAAAACCCTAAACCACAAAAAAACCCTAAAAACCCAACTCTTTCTCCCCACTCAAAAGAAACCGCCGCCTTCCCCGACTTGAAATTTTTTCCTTCGACAAACACTAGCCACTCCACCTATCTTCGGACTACCTCACCAGTCCTCTCGACCAAAAAAAAACCAAACAACCCCCCCTGGTTTTGATTTTTTTTTCCAGCCGCCGGTCGTGGAAGGAGCTTCTCTCCCTCTTTCTCCCCACTCCTTTCTCCCCCTCACAACTCGTTCCCTCGGCTTGATTTTTCCTCCTCTCACCGCTGAACACAATGACACCGCCTCTTCATCGTCCCTGATCCCCTCACTTCACAAACTGAAAAAAACCCCCCTTGTCAGCACCAAAGGCTTCCCCTCAGTGGCATCTTCTTCCCCTGTCAGCACCAAAGGCTTCCCCTCAGCGGCATCTTCTTCCCCCTTCGGTCTCCATCAACGCCGGCCTCCACCAAGCCACTTAAAAGAACAGCCTCATCTCCACCGACTAGAGAACGGGCAGGGCCGTTCCCCATCGCCTCAGACCCACTGTCTCCTTCTTCGGCGGAACAGCGCCGTTCACACCGTCAGCCAGCAGCGCCATCCACACCCGGCCACAGATCCGCCATCAGTCAGCAGCGCCGCCCGATCTACCACTCGTAATAGAGGAGAAGAAGACAAACCAACCCGCCTGAAACAGAGAAGGGAGGAGGCAAAGAAACGGAGCAGATATGAAAGGGGAAGAAAAGAAAAAATAAAATAAAATCGACTGGTTGTGATTTTCATGCTTTGCAGGTGACTGAAAGATCCACCGCCGGCAGGGAAAGGAAGGGGAGAAGAGGCCGAGGCAGACCCCCTGTTTCCCAAGTTGTTTTCGTTGCGGCGCGTGAGTCGACGCACCGCCAGTGGCAGGGGTGCGTGGAGGGGACACGCCACCACTGTTCAGATGCCCCGAAGATGTTCCCAACACTGTTCCGGTGGTGCAAAAAGTGTTCCATGTAAGTTCCAGATTGTTTTGAGGTTATTATTGTAATTTTAATGTAATTTTTTTTTAATTGCATTGAATTTGTATTTTGTATTGTGGGTGTAAAATAAAAAAGAAAAAAGGAAAAGGAAAAGGAAAAGGAAAAATATAGTAAAAGTGTATGTCTGGGTTTGTATTTGTATTTGTTTCATTGATTTTTTTTATTTTTATTTATGATAAAATTGCAAAGATTAAAGAAGAATTTAATATTTTGATTGGATCATGGTCAAGAATTATTAACTTATACGTAAGTTGTATTTCTGATATCCGATGAAAAGAAAATTATTAAAACTTCTTTAACATATCGAAAGCCATGAAGCAGCTTACCTTAGGTAGGGTGTGTTAAGGGTACTAATACCTTCCCTAGCCACAAATAGTCCCTTACCCGTGAATCTCTGACAAGACCAGTACACTCGGGTTCCTAGTAACCCTCAATAAATTACTAGGTGGCGACTCCCCACGAATCAAAGCAAGCAATGAATAACGAGAAAAATTGTCAGCTAATGCCGCGCAAATTTTCTGATGTGCGACAGAATGACGACTCCACTGGGGAAGGTACTGTTGGTTTCCACATTGCTGGCTTACAACTGCAGTTGAATTGTTTCCATGAGCATCTGTCTTATTACCATTAACATAAACAACCTCTTGAAGGGCACCATTGAGGAAGGGATTATGTATATCAAGTTGAGGGATCTGCCAATGGTTAGATACAGCAATGGAAAGAACGAGCCAAACAGTAGTCAGTTTAACAACATGACTGAAGGTTTTAGAGTAGTCGATTCCCTCCTGTTTAGTGAAACCGTGCACAACCAAGTGCACCTTGTTGTGATTAATAGCACCATCAGCCCGTCGCTTGATTTTGTAAACTCAAGGGGAACCAACAACATTCATGAAAGGTTCAAACGAACCAAAGACCAAGTATTATTGGCATGTAAGGCTACAATTTCGGATCTCGTAGTAGACTGCCATCACAAAAATCAATTAGCATCTTTAAATTTAAAGGTTCATGATTAGAGGAACATGTTACCCGTGAGTATAGCTATAACGGAGAAATAGAGCTCAGGTTGGAACACTTGTGTTGTCGGGGATGTAACACCATATGGTCCTAGCGAGAGACCACTAGGGCAGCAGACCTGTCTGGCATGGGCTGTTGTGGGAGAGAGTAGCTAGAGAGATCAACATAAAGATCTAAAGTTGGTAGAGACAAAGCAAGACACTATGAGGAAGATGAGGGCCCGGACGATGAGCTAGATTGCTCACAAGAGGGTGCAGCAAAGAGTGCAACAGACCCAGTGGCTATGTTGTCCCAAGCTGCAGATCTTGAACCTGCAAAATGATCAATAGACATAGCGGCAACTGGTGGTAAGCGGACATGTTTAAACAAGGTTGATGGTGTTTTGGTGGGTGGAAAGTGTGTTAAGGCAAGAAGATGGAGGAAGGGGCCAATTCTGGGTTAGAGTCAAAGATGGCAAAACCATGTGTAGTTTTAAGAAAGGGAAAAGAATATTCATGAAAATGGACATGACAAGAGATGTAGACACAATCAGAAGACAAGTCGAGACATCGACAACCTAGATGACATGAGCTATACCTTAGTTACACAACTGGAGTAGATGAAAGTCTAACTTATGAGCATTATATGGGCGAAGAAAAGGGAACACAAACATCCAAAAATATGCGAGAAACTATAATTAGGTGTTTGATGGAACAAACATTCAAACAGCGATTTGTTTTGTAAGACCGGTGTCGACACACGATTAATAAGATAAATTGCGGTTTCAAACGCATAATTCCAAAATTTTGGAGGTGCTTTACAATGCCCAAATAATGTAAGACCATTTTCAATGATATGATGGTGACGACGCTCAACAATACCATTCTGCTTATGCGTGTGTGGACATATTATACGATGATGAATACCAAAAGTTTTGAAGATGGAATTTAATTTACGATATTCACTACCCCAGTTAGTTTGAACCAATTTTATTTTGCAAGAGAATTGTCGTTTCACCAAGACTTGAAATTGGTGAAACACATTAAACACATCAAATTTTGCACCAAGAGGATAAAACCAAATAAATTTTGTGTGTGTCGCACCCGACATCATGGCGGCTCTAAAAATAATTCTCTTGAATTAATTATGGAAAAAGAACAGGTTTCTGGCATCCGGTTCTTTTAGGGGAAAAAAATGTCTCGTTTGAGGAGTCGCCACCTAGTATTATGTTCACTAGGAACCCTAACTAGTCAACAGAGATTCTATGACTCGGGATTGGTTACGTAAAAGGGAAGATATTATCACCCCTTAAACGCTCTGCCTAAGGCAGACTGCATTGTTGGTTTTGTCTTAAATTGCTAAATATTTATTAATTTATGCTGTGATGATTTGTTTATAATATTCCTGACTCTGACGCCAGTGAATATTCGAGCTCGAATAATTCCAACTCTGGCCTTGGTAAACATTCGTAGCTACGACAAAAATTAGATCAATATATTTTTTTTTATTCCCTACTCTATCGCCAGTGAATAAATAAATAAAAATAAATTTATTTTTACACATGCACACATTTTTTATTTTTCTAGCTAAACAAAATAAAAATACAACGAATAAAAATAATATAAATTTAAACTGGTATTTTTATTCCTGACTCTGGCGTTAGTGAATAAACCGATAAATTTACATTATTTTTATTCATGCATACACATTTTTTTTATTTTTTTTATTTTTTATTTTTCATTTTTCTGCCTTTTATTTATTTATTTTTATTTTTTTGGGCTGGGCCTAGCTCAACCCACATGGGCTGGGCTAGACCCAGCCCAGCCCAGCCGGTCACCTGCCCAAGCCGGTGACCAGGCTGGGCTGAGCAACACGCGTGCGCTAACGCACGCGTGTTGCTTCAGTGTGCAAGTGAATTAAAATTCACTTGCACACAGCCAATGCTAATTAAATTCAGAAATGACGAGAAGTAAAGGTTTGCTTACCTGGTGCTGGAGACCGAAGACGCTTGCAGTGCTGATGGATCCTCGCCTATGGTTTCCCTTTATCTTCCTTCTGTGCTCACTTTGTCAGCGTTTCCTCTTCGTTTCTCTCAGCAACTTTTGAAACCAAGAAGATGATGGAGAGGCTGGCCTGCTGTGAATTGGTTGTTGATTCTAGGTTTTTCTGCAGGGACAAAAACAAATGGCGAAAACCGATACCCCTCTCTGTGTTGCTCCTTGCTTTTTATTCTCTTTCGGTTTTTCTTTGTTTTGTTTTGGTCCGTGCTCTCTGTTTCTCTGTTTCCCCTGGTTCTGTTTCTTCCTCCCCGTTTCCCTGGTTTTTTTTCGAGTCTGGTTTTTAGCTTCTCCCTCTCTTTCGGTTCTGCTCCCCCGGTTTTGTGATTCCTCCTTTGGTTTTTTTTTAGCAGTTTTTCCTCCGGTCTCTCCCTGGTTTTTTGTGTCTGGGTTTAGCTTCCCCTGGGTATTTTTTCTGCCCAACTCTCCAACCAGCCCCTGCTCTTTGGTGCAGCTCGGTTTATATAGAACTTGGTGGGCTGGTAACGGATGGTAGGCTGAGGATCGGCCACCATTAAGGCGCTCATAACTGAGGCCAATGGATAACGATTACTGCTGCAACGTTTCTTCCTCCATTACTGCAGCAACGGTCACTAGCTTAAAGGAGAAGATGAACAGTCGACAGCGTCTTCAAAACGACGCCGTTTGGAGATAAAAACCGGCCATTTTACGTTTTGACCCATGTAGTTTTAAAATTCTTGTAATTAAGCCCTTAGTTTAAACTGTAATTGGCCCCTGCATTTGCGCGCCATTTTCAATATAATCCTTGGATTTTAATTTCGCAATTTGGACCTCAAACGTTAATATTTCTTCAATTAAGTCCCTGATTTCATTAATTCAATTAAATCCAAGTTCAATTAAGTCTCAAAACTTATCAATTCTCTAATTAAACCCTTAATTGGATTAATTAAATTAATTCCAAGCTTAATTAAGTCTCAAAACTTATCAATTCTCCAATTAAACCCTTCATTGGATTAAATAAATTAATTTCAAGCTTAATTAAGTCTCAAAACTTATTACTTCTCCAATTAAATCCTTGATTGGATGAATTAAATTAATTCCAAGCTTAATTAAGTCTCAAAACTTATTAATTTTCCAATTAAACCCTTGATTGGATTAATTAAATTAATTCCAAGCTTAATTAAGTCTAAAAATTTATCAATTCTTCAATTAAACCCTTAATTGGATTAAACAAATTAATTCCAAACTTAATTAGATTAATTCCAAAGTTTAATTAAACCCCAAAACTTTCAATCATGTTGCCCTTAACCCAAATTTTAATTCATTCTTCATTTATTTCATTTTACTTGTTTTTTTTCATCATCATTATTATTATTTTTTCATCAATTTTTTTTATTATTTTCAGTAAATAAAATAATAAAAATAAAATGGTCAAAAATTGGGTTATGACAGTGTGCGCATCCACAATGATCACAGAATATTGAAAACCATCAGAAGATAAAATGGGGGCAGGGCCCCAAACATCACTAAAAATTAGATAAAGTGGAGCATATGTTTTGTGACCCATAGGTCCTAATGACAAACGCGATAGCCCCAAACATCACTAAAAATTTATTTGTCTTTTTTATTTTTTATTTTTTACGTGTATTGATTGGTTATTAATCGAATTCAATATTAAATAATAACTTGCTCCGCGCAATTTCTTTTTCCAGTAATATTTTGAAGGATACTTCTATTCATGCATTAACCTTTTCACTAGAATTCGAGTAATTCATTGTCAGACTGAAATTTATCAAGACCAAGTGAAAAATAAATAGATAATACCTATGGAACTTAATTAATTCCTGAGGATGCAAAATGTAGGGTCTCTTTGAAATAATCCTTAAATTCAAGGGGATCAGGGGGTGTAAGCAATTTTGGCGCTTATAGTGCTAAAGTGGCTGAATTTGCCGGTTAAGAACCTCATTTCTCCATCTCATTGGATTCCCCGCGGCGGCTTTTTTGTCAAGGTATTACACGTGTTCGTTGTTTCTTGATGGATTATCGCTGGCAACATTTTATTTTATTTTTGTTTTCTCTCTTCACTGAAATTCCGACAACGTATATCGATGGTATTACCGAAAAAATTATTTCGTTGTTATATACCAATGGTTTTACCAACTGATTTACATTCGTCGGTAAATATCACCGCAAATTACCGATAGAAAAAGGCCATCGGTAATTCCGTTGGTTTTAGTCAAATTTATGGTGGTGTTTGTGCATACGGTCAAAACCTAAAAGTTTTTCATGCATATTTTCTGAAGAGAGATAAAAACCATTTTTATCCTGATTTAAAAAATACAAAAAGAATATCATAACCGGTTTATGATTAAAATATATCTATTAGGGTTTGATTAAAATATAAAATAACCCATATAATTATTTTGTCATTCGGAATGCTACGACTTAGCTATATACACGAAGTAAATAAGTTTGGCCTTTGGAATGGTCAAGATTTAACCCGATAAGGTAGAGACTCCCTCATGAAAGGAGATCTACATTGAACTTTAGACAAGACCAATAGACAGAAATGCGAATTAGAATAACGATCAAATAACAATGCAACTTACCCTAGATATGGTGCACTGGGGTGATGCGTTTTTTCCTTGCACAACCAATCCCTTACTTGGACTCTCGCATACCATTAGGTTTTCTAGCGACCATAATACTACGCGGCGACTCTTGAACCTTATAATCATAATTTTATGATTAAATCCAAAATCCTTTGTCAACACACTTAGGAGACAGATCTGCCAATCGACGCCGTGCACGCCATGACAATGGGCTTCCTGTGTTTGCTGTTTCTCTTTCTCCAACCTGGCGTGGCATTGTTTTGACTTTCTCCACAAGAGAAAGCATAGCCATTCCACTTAAGTCAAGCATTGGGTTCAAGGTAGGTGATGACAATAACATTTGGTCTTGGATTGATTCTTGGCTAGGTACTCCAGCTCCTCTTCATAATTTATTTCCTAGACTATTTAGTCTTTCTCTTCATCAATCAGTTGGCCTTGCCAATATGTATAGCCCGATTGATAATTCGATCAGCTTGGCTTTAGAGGAGGAATCTGAGGTCTCGTGAGCTTTGTATGCGGGAAAATTTAACTGCAGAGGTGGAGCGTTGTTTAGTTTTTTCTAGAGGTGAAGATAGTAGGGTATGAAAATTTGATAGTTCCAACACTTATCCAGTGTTGCAAATTTCTAGATAGCATATCTGCTTCAGGGGCTCCTTTTTTTTTTTCTCTCTCGCTTTAGAAAGGTTTCGCACCTCTTAAAATTGATGTGTTCATTTGTCTCCAACTTAATTGTAGTCTCATCAGTAGGGGTTTTTTAGCTGAGAGGATTGTTAATTATGAGGATGCTCTTTTTCCTTGTTATTGCGAGGAGATTGGGACCGGTAATCATCTATTCCATCACTGTTCTATTATGTGGATTTTTTAGGGTAGATTCATGCATTGGTTCGGGTGTTTAAGTTGTCTATCTAGGGACCTTGAACAAAATCTTCAAGAATGGTACAGCTCGATAAGAGGTAATTTTCAGTGTGGGGATATTATTCTTCTATGCAAAGGCTTTTATTGATCTATCTAGTTAGTTCGCAATCGACTTATCTTCGAGTCCAAGGTCTACAATTGGGATGTGATTTTTTATCTTTCCTTTCAATGTTTGGCCTTTTGGTTGAAATTCTCAATTAGAAACTTTAGTTGCACAGGTTCTGATCAGATTAGACGCCATGAATGTATCTTGAACTAGACTAAGTAGTTTGATTTTTGTTTCTTTACTTATATTGTAAGGTTTTATTCCTTCGGTCACTATCTTCTTAATGGTGCTCTTTTAATTTAATTATGCTCGATTACTATAAAGAAATAAATTAAAGATACACTTACATATTCCATACGGCTCTTATCTATAATCCTCGAGTATATGGACAATAATGAAGTACAATGACAATAATTACGTGAACTTGAGGCACTATGCTGTGGTGTGATTTGTATTCTGTGTTTAACCGTGCCTAGATAATGGGGGATAGATAGTATGATAAAAATGGTAATCTAATGCCGCTAATTGTTAAGGAATTCGTTGGAGGCTTGAAGAGGATGCTTGAATAATTCCGATAGAAGCGAAACGCAGTTTGTTTCTCCTAATCAAGTTGAAGTTTCCGCGAGGATAAACTTTCTTGGAAAATAAATTCCAGACAGTTGTAAAATTGAATTCCAGGCTGATGACTAGTTGATGGCTTCAAAGCAAATGAATTCCAGGTTGATGACTAGTTGATCGTTTCAAAGCATTGCTTGCACGATTTGGAGATGGGTTGTCAGTTTGGGATTGAAGAAATGTCATCTTAGAGATTGATCGTAATTGGTTACTCTCCTGGGCTTTCGGTTAAAGATCATGTATTGTGCTTGACTTGGCTAATTCAGCGTAAAGAATTTAAAATTGTTTCATGCAAAATCTCTAGCTCAGAATATACTTCATGTCTGAATGCGAAAGGTCCACATGCCATTTAAAAACTCTTCTTGGGCTGGAAACCCGTCAACTTTCGCTTGGCTTTATTGCCATCAGACAAGAAAACTAAAGTCGTTGAAAATTCTTATGTTGACGATCCGGTTGCTGAATTTTCTCTGCATGCTTCAAGTACAATTGCTAGGCTTCACGGTGCAATTAGAGCACGGAATCTTAAGTTTGGTGCTTGTTTCAACACAATGAATTCCTCAAATGACAAATATCCTTATCCAATTAGAAGTTCCAAATTGAATTTTCATTGATCGGTCAATCGAAACAAACAGTAATAATTGACCACAATTATCCTTCTTGGTTGTTGAGAATAACCTTTCAAAATGATGCCTATAAATAGGCTCTGGCATGTCGCTGTTCTTACAAAATCCATACTTCATACGTTCATTTATTTATTTTTTCACTGCTATCTCACTATACATTCTTTATTCTGATCACCCAACACTCTTTAGCTCTGCTCAAGCTTTTATTGCTCTTCTGCAAGGCTGTTCAACAAAGACTTAGTGTATATCATGGGAAGTATTGCCAAGTTGAGTCGTAATTCTTTCCCAGATGGTTTCCTTTTTGGATCTTCTTCATCAGCTTACCAGGTACAAACATTGCTTCAAGTACTCTGGTCGAAGAGAGAAACGCCTCAATTGATTGCTCTCTGATAACGTTTAAATTATATGCAGTTTGAAGGTGAAACAAACAGGAGAGGTAAAGGGCCGAATATATGGGACACCTTCATCGAGGAGCATCCAGGTATCTCTTTATTCAATGCAGGAGTTCGTTACAATGCTTTCCTAACTAAAACAACGAATATAAATCTCTCAAGGAGTCACCTGCCAGCATGTTGATGGCCTGCCTAAAACCATAGTGTATTTTGTCTATTAAATCCAAAAGAAGAGAGGAAAGGGAAAGAAAGAAGGTGACTTTTGGGGTTAGGGGGCGAAAGTGCGTGCAAATTAAAGATGTAAATATGATTTTTATCAAATAATATATATTCAAAGGAATTTAAGAACAGATTCTGAAAAATTGCAGAGAGGATAAGCGACCATAGCAATGCAAAGGTGGCAGTTGATTTCTATAATCGCTACAAGGTACGATGTTCATCTTATTTTTCTTTTGGTTGCCTCTTGTCGATCTGATCACCATTACACTTGTTGATAGATTTTACACACAAAATGTTACAGGAAGATGTGCAAAGAATGAGGGGAATGGGAATGGATGCTTTCAGATTCTCTATTTCTTGGTCTAGGGTATTACCACGTAAGTGTGTTCTTTTGTTTTTACCCTACTTCTCGTTCCTTTTTAATTCACCAGGATGGGACGCGACTTGACATTCGAAGTCCCACATTTTTCCTTACTTTGACTTTTCAATCATCGAATTGAATTCATCAGATGGCAGACTAAGTGCTGGAATAAACGAAGAAGGGATCCAGTTTTACAACAATCTCATCGATGAGCTCATAAAAAATGGTTATAACCCTTTCCTTTTCCTCGATCACTGTGTTTCATAATAATGTTACCGACTAAATAAGCATCTTGAAGTGGCCATGGTAAATGCAGGGGCAATCTTACTTTGCTTGAATTTCGAAGATTTGAAAAGCATTTTCCAAACTTTCATGCAAAACGTTTCACACTTTAGTTTTCTCATATTATTTTTGCTCTGAAATGTACAGGTATACAGCCTTATGTAACTCTCTTTCATTGGGACACTCCACAAGCAATTGAGGACAAATATGGTGGTTTCTTGAGCCCTGATATTTTGTAAGTAATCGTTTTTATATTCATATTATATAAACATCCCGCTTTAATTTAAATCCTCCATGCTTGAATCTAATCATTTCAAAACTCGTGTAGAAACGATTTCCGAGACTTTGTGGAGCTTTGCTTTCAAAGATTTGGAGACCGAGTGAAGCACTGGATCACTTTAAATGAACCTTTTATGTTTAGCGTCAATGGTTATGACACGGGCACCATGGCACCCGGCAGAATTTCAACTTTGGAGAATTATCCAGGCCAGCCCAAAATCTCTGGTGCCACCGAGGTTTACATTGTAACCCATCATCTATTGCTTGCTCATGCAACGGCTGTGAAAGTATACAAGGAAAAGTATCAGGTTTGCAAAAGCTAAAGCTATAATTAATTTGTGGTTCGTTTCATAACATGTTTCACCAAAGTTTTCAGTGTGACTGTGCTAATTTTATCATTGACAAAATCTCGTCAGACGCGTCAAGGAGGAAAAATTGGGATAACCCTCGTTTCTCATTGGTTTGAACCTTACTCAACTAGTGAAAGTGATCGGATGGCAACTAAACGAAGCCTTGATTTTATGCTTGGATGGTAAGCATTTTGCTAGCTGATTTGGATATATAATAATTTGAAACATTAATTTGGATTCTTAAATTCTATGGAGAAGAAAACAGGATCACCGGCTAATCTAGTGTATCCTTGTATGTCTTTGGCAGGTACATGGATCCTCTAACTAAAGGTGACTATCCACAGAATATGCACGACTACGTCGGAGGAAGATTGCCTAGATTCAGTGAGGAGGAATCCAAGATGCTGAGAGGATCTTATGACTTTATCGGGATCAATTACTACACTACATATTATGCTCAGAACGTTGAGGATGTTAACTATAAAAATATTGGGTTCATGGAAGATGCTCGTGTTAACTGGCCAGGTGAATTTATTTACTTGTTAATTAAATGATAAAAAAAAAAAAACTCTCAGAATAAGAAGAATACAAGGTCTAAAATTCTACGCTTTCTCACTTGTGTTGATGTTATTTTACAGGGGAGAGAAATGGAATACCAATAGGCCCACAGGTGAATGTGATTCTTCATTCTTGTTTCAACAAATTAGTAATTGATGTGTAGAATCTTTCTCTTTTCCCCTTGGTTTTGAGATATATAAATCAAATTCGCAGGCGGGTTCAAGTTGGCTTTATATTTGTTGGTGGGAGGAGCCACTGGTGGTGGCTTTGAAACACTCAGAGGGGATAAAACACACTGTTTTATTACAAAATCCGAAGCTTACAATTAAACACAAAAGCTTAACAAATACACGCCCTCTCTCTCTCTCTTTCTCTTTCAAGTGTTCCTCACAATTCTCTCCACTTTGCTCTCTAAGATCATGCCTCTTTTATAGGCATCAATGGCAGCTCCTCTTGCTCCTTTGTCATCAATGGTGGCTGCCAAACTCATCTCTTCTTCAACAAAGGTGGCTGCCAACTTCTTCTCTTCTTCAACAATGGTGGCTACCAAAGTCAAGGTTGGTGGTTGCCACCAACAAGCCTCCTTCTTTGACAATGTCAACATAATTGGCAATATTCCAACAATCACCCCCTTTGCCATTTATGTGGGCAATTGTCATCTTGCTTCTTCAGCACACGCTCTCTGGAGCGTTCTGAAATGAGCTCCTTTCATGGCTCTCACACCTTCTCTAAGGTGTCTTCGTTTGTCGTTATGCGACGGTCTAAACTAGGGCTCCTATCATGGCTCATAGTTTGGCACATATAATTGGGTAAACATGTGCACCTTCTTCTTCTTCATCTCCATCGACCACCATAATGACCTTTAGATGCCTCCTGATCGGGCAATCTCTCTTTAATAATTCACCACTGTCATTTTCGGTCTCAAATCTCAAAGATCGGACCGTATCATTGCATCCGGAATGATCACATTAGCTAGAAACATGTATTGAATCGTCCAAATCGCACTTCAGACGGCTAAGATTTGATCAAAACAATTCTGGCCTGATCAACGGCTCAGATTCAATCTCAGATCCGGTTGCACGTAGGATCAACTACACTGGATCCTATACCTCGGCTCGCGGCTCGGCTCGGCTCCAACTCAGCTCGGCTCCACTCGGCTCAGCTCAGCTCGGCTCGCGGCTGATGACATGGCAGGTGGGTCCCGCTATGCTGACATGTTAGTTGACTAGTCAATTGACTTGCTGACTGTGTATGTGATGTCATCCTTGCATCATGATGACGTCATCCTTTGCATGGCACTGTTCATGTCTACTGTTCACATGGGTCGGGTCAACTCATCCGGGTGAAGAAGACGCGTGGGGCGCGTTGGCGCGCGTGGGTAGACGCCTTGCCGGAGAGTGATGGAGAGTGCGGCCATGTCCGACGTCCGATTTTGACGCCGTTTTCACCAGTGGCTTCGTATCGTCCTCCTCTACACGGTGGGATGGTCAAAACACAATTTTGAAAACTTTCATTTTTGAGCAAAGATCAAACACCACTTTAAACCAAAAAGCTCTAATACCATTTGTTGGGCGGAATCCGGGACCGGTGATGTACTGATCTTTGCTCATCGGAGGGTTAAGCACACTGAGACACAATATTTAACGTGGTTCGGCAAATTGCCTACATCCACGGGAGAGGTTCATTTTATTTAGAGATAGAGAAAGAATACAACACATGGAGGAGGATCACATCCACTCAACTCCCATCTCTCATTGCTACATGGGGCAACAGCTGCTTAAGGCAGCAGGGCTGCTGATGGCAGCCCTTCTCTTTCTTTCTCTCTTCTTCTCTCTACATGTCTCACAACTCTCACACTTTGCTCTCTAAGATCATGCCTCTTTTATAGGCATCAATGGCAGCTCCTCTTGCTCCTTTGTCATCAATGGTGGCTGCCAAACTCATCTCTTCTTCAACAAAGGTGGCTGCCAACTTCTTCTCTTCTTCAACAATGGTGGCTACCAAAGTCAAGGTTGGTGGTTGCCACCAACAAGCCTCCTTCTTTGACAATGTCAACATAATTGGCAATATTCCAACAATATTTATCCCGAAGGTATTCGTCATCTTTTGAATTACGTAAAGGACGCGTATGAAAATCCAACAATATATATCACTGAAAATGGTAAGAACAGAGCTAACAGCCCTCATGTGTTTATGGTTATAGCTGTCAAGAAGCTCTGATTTACTGATTTGTCGGTTTTTTTTTTAATTAGGAGTTGATGACGTGAGTTCCTCGTCACTAGAGGAAGCCCTGAATGATCCCATAAGAGAGCAATATTATAAAGACATTTTCCACAATGTTCTGAAATCTATCAAGTGAGTTTGTGCTTTCCAAATTCATGTTCTCGCTTCCTTTTTCAAACTGTACTAGTTTTTATTTTAAAAGGAATTTCTTTCTCAGTCTGTTCTGCTCTAAAAGCTTGACTTTTGCAGTGACCATGGTGTCGATGTCAAGGGGTTTTTTGCTTGGTCATTCTTGGATGATTTTGAATGGGGATCCGGCTATGGTTCAAGGTTTGGTCTCTTCTACATTGACTACGAAAACAACTTGAAACGATATGCCAAATATTCTGTGAAGTGGTTTGAGCAATTTCTGAAGAAGGACGAAAGTACTAAACTCAACGATAACATGTGAGGACTCTTTTCATCTCCTCTTATTATTATCAAAAAAATCTCTCAACATTTCTCATAGCACAAATGATTGCAATAACAGAGAATCAAAATCTCGAGTGGAGGAGGGATCAGCTCGTAGCCGTAAGAAGTCGAGAATTGAATAAACAATGGCACGAAATATATAATAAGGTATTCTTGTATATCATCTTCCATAAATACTAATTTTATTGTATTCATTTTTCATGCTTAACAAACTAATAATTTTATTAACAATGCAGGAGCCCTTTTCGTATGATCAAGACCTTCCAAACGCTGGAGTCATACTTTGTTGCAGCAAGTTAGGTCTCCACGTCTGATAAATTCTATTCCATGTTTGCGTCCTTCTAGTTTACGGACATCAGTGGATCTTTGTCTTCGAATTCTCACATTTTCGTCTAGGATGCTGTTCTTGCTGTCATAATAACATTTATTTGTGTTTTTTATTTTTATTTTTTTACGTGTATTGATTGGTTATTAATCGAATTCGATATTAAATAATAACTTGCTCCGCGCAATTTCTTTTTCCAGTAATATTTTGAAGGATACTTCTATTCATGCATTAACCTTTTCACTAGAATTCGAGGAATGCATTGTCAGACTGAAATTTATCAAGACCAAGTGAAAAATAAATAGATAATACCCATGGAACTTAATTAATTCCTGAGGATGCAAAATGTAGGGTCTCTTTGAAATAATCCTTAAATTCAAGGGGATCGGGGGGTGTAAGCAATTTTGGCGCTTATAGTGCTAAAGTGGCCGAATTTGCCGGTTAAGAACCTCATTTCTCCATCTCATTGGATTCCCCGCGGCGGCTTTTTTGTCAAGGTATTACACGTGTTCGTTGTTTCTTGATGGATTATCGCTCACAGCATTTTATTTTATTTTATTTTCGTTTTCTCTCTTCACTGAAATTCCGACAACATATATCGATGGTATTACCGAAAAAATTATTTCGTTGGTATATACCAATGGTTTTACCGACTGATTTACATTCTTCGGTAAATATCACCGCAAATTACCGACAGAAAAAGACCATCGGTAATTCCGTTGGTTTTAGTCAAATTTATGGTGGTGTTTGTGCATACGGTCAAAACCTAAAAGTTTTTCATGCGTATTTTCTGAAGAGAGATAAAAACCATTTTTATCATGATTTAAAAAATACAAAAAGAATATCATAACCGGTTTATGATTATCCATTAGGGTTTGATTAAAATATAAAATATCCCATATAATTATTTTGTCATTCGGAATGCTACGACTTAGCTATATACACGAAGTAAATAAGTTTGGCCTTTGGAATGGTCAAGATTTAACCCGATAAGGTAGAGACTCCCTCATGAAATGAGATCTACATTGAACTTTAGACAAGACCAATAGACAGAAATGCGAATTAGAATAACGATCAAATAACAATGCAACTTACCCTAGATATGGTGCACTGGGGTGATGCGTTTTTCCCTTGCACAACCAATCCCTTACTCGTACTCTCGCATACCATTAGGTTTTCTAGCGACCATAATACTACGCGGTGACTCTTGAACCTTATAATCATAATTTTATGATTAAATCCAAAACCCTTTGTCAACACACTTAGGAGACAGATCTGCCAATCGACGCCGTGCACGCCACGACAATGGGCTTCCTGTGTTTGCTGTTTCTCTTTCTCCAACCTGGCGTGGCATTGTTTTGACTTTCTCCACAAGAGAAAGCATAGCCATTCCACTTAAGTCATGCATTGGGTTCAAGGTAGGTGATGACAATAACATTTGGTCTTGGATTGATTCTTGGATAGGTACTCCAACTCCTCTTCATAATTTATTTCCTAGACTATTTAATCTTTCTCTTCAGCAATCAGTTGGCCTTGCCAATATGTATAGCCCGATTGATAATTCGATCAGCTTGGCTTTAGAGGAGGAATCTGAGGTCTCGTGAGCTTTGTATGCGGGAAAATTTAACTGCAGAGGTGGAGCGTTGTTTAGTTTTTTCTGGAGGTGAAGATAGTAGGGTATGAAAATTTGATAGTTCCAACACTTATCCAGTGTTGCAAATTTCTAGATAGCATATCTGCTTCAGGGGCTCCTTTTTTTTTTTTTTTTTCTCTCGCTTTAGAAAGGTTTCGCACCTCTTAAAATTGATGTGTTCATTTGTCTCCAACTTAATTGTAGTCTCATCAGTAGGGGTTTTTTAGCTGAGAGGATTGTTAATTATGAGGATGCTCTTTTTCCTTGTTATTGCGAGGAGATTGGGACTGGTAATCATCTATTCCATCACTGTTCTATTATGTGGATTTTTTAGGGTAGATTCATGCATTGGTTCGGGTGTTTAAGTTGTCTATCTAGGGACCTTGAACAAAATCTTCAAGAATGGTACAGCTCGGTAAGAGGTAATTTTCAGTGTGGGGATATTATTCTTCTATGCAAAGGCTTTTATTGATCTATCTAGTTAGTTCGCAATCGACTTATCTTCGAGTCCAAGGTCTACAATTGGGATGTGATTTTTTATCTTTCCTTTCAATGTTTGGCCTTTTGGTTGAAATTCTCAATTAGAAACTTTAGTTGCACAGGTTCTGATCAGATTAGACGCCATGAATGTATCTTGAACTAGACTAACTAGTTTGATTTTTGTTTCTTTACTTATATTGTAAGTTTTTATTCCTTCGGTCACTATCTTCTTAATGTTGCTCTTTTAATTTAATTATGCTCGATTGCTATAAAGAAATAAATTAAAGATACACTTACATATTCCATACGGCTCTTATCTATAATCCTCGAGTATATGGACAATAATGAAGTACAATGACAATAATTACGTGAACTTGAGGCACTATGCTGTGGTGTGATTTGTATTCTGTGTTTAACCGTGCCTAGATAATGGGGGATAGATAGTATGATAAAAATGGTAATCTAATACCGCTAATTGTTAAGGAATTCGTTGGAGGCTTGAAGAGGATGCTTGAATAATTCCGATAGAAGCGAAACGCAGTTTGTTTCTCCTAATCAAGTTGAAGTTTCCGCGAGGATAAACTTTCTTGGAAAATAAATTCCAGACAGTTGTAAAATTGAATTCCAGGCTGATGACTAGTTGATGGCTTCAAAGCAAATGAATTCCAGGTTGATGACTAGTTGATCGTTTCAAAGCATTGCTTGCACGATTTGGAGATGGGTTGTCAGTTTGGGATTGAAGAAATGTCATCTTAGAGATTGATCGTAATTGGTTACTCTCCTGGGCTTTTGGTTAAAGATCATGTATTGTGCTTGACTTGGCTAATTCAGCGTAAAGAATTTAAAATTGTTTCATGCAAAATCTCTAGCTCAGAATATACTTCATGTCTGAATGCGAAAGGTCCACATGCCATTTAAAAACTCTTCTTGGGCTGGAAACCCGTCAACTTTCGCTTGGCTTCATTGCCATCAGACAAGAAAATTAAAGTCGTTGAAAATTCTTATGTTGACGATCCGGTTGCTGAATTTTCCCTGCATGCTTCCAGCACAATTGCTAGGCTTCACGGTGCAATTAGAGCACGGAATCTTAAGTTTGGTGCTTGTTTCAACACAATGAATTCCTCAAATGACAAATATCCTTATCCAATTAGAAGTTCCAAATTGAATTTTCATTGATCGGTCAATCGAAACAAACAGTAATAATTGACCACAATTATCCTTCTTGGTTGTTGAGAATAACCTTTCAAAATGATGCCTATAAATAGGCTCTGGCATGTCGATGTTCTTACAAAATCCATACTTCATACGTTCATTTATTTATTTTTTCACTGCTATCTCACTATACATTCTTTATTCTGATCGCCCAACACTCTTTAGCTCTGCTCAAGCTTTTATTGCTCTTCTGCAAGGCTGTTCAACAAAGACTTAGTGTATATCATGGGAAGTATTGCCAAGTTGAGTCGTAATTCTTTCCCAGATGGTTTCCTTTTTGGATCTTCTTCATCAGCTTACCAGGTACAAACATTGCTTCAAGTACTCTGGTCGAAGAGAGAAACGCCTCAATTGATTGCTCTCTGATAACGTTTAAAATTATATGCAGTTTGAAGGTGAAACAAACAGGAGAGGTAAAGGGCCGAATATATGGGACACCTTCATCGAGGAGCATCCAGGTATCTCTTTATTCAATGCAGGGGTTCGTTACAATGCTTTCCTAACTAAAACAACGAATATAAATCTCTCAAGGAGTCACCTGCCAGCATGTTGATGGCCTGCCTAAAACCATAGTGTATTTTGTCTATTAAATCCAAAAGAAGAGAGGAAAGGGAAAGAAAGAAGGTGACTTTTGGGGTTAGGGGGCGAAAGTGCGTGCAAATTAAAGATGTAAATATGATTTTTATCAAATAATATATATTCAAAGGAATTTAAGAACAGATTCTGAAAAATTGCAGAGAGGATAAGCGACCATAGCAATGCGAAGGTGGCAGTTGATTTCTATAATCGCTACAAGGTACGATGTTCATCTTATTTTTCTTTTGGTTGCCTCTTGTCGATCTGATCACCATTACACTTGTTGATATATTTTACACACAAAATGTTACAGGAAGATGTGCAAAGAATGAGGGGAATGGGAATGGATGCTTTCAGATTCTCTATTTCTTGGTCTAGGGTATTACCACGTAAGTGTGTTCTTTTGTTTTTACCCTACTTCTCGTTCCTTTTTTAATTCACCAGGATGGGACGCGACTTGACATTCGAAGTCCCACATTTTTCCTTACTTTGACTTTTCAATCATCGAATTGAATTCATCAGATGGCAGACTAAGTGCTGGAATAAACGAAGAAGGGATCCAGTTTTACAGCAATCTCATCGATGAGCTCATAAAAAATGGTTATAACCCTTTCCTTTTCCTCGATCACTGTGTTTCATAATAATGTTACCGACTAAATAAGCATCTTGAAGTGGCCATGGTAAATGCAGGGGCAATCTTACTTTGCTTGAATTTCGAAGATTTGAAAAGCATTTTCCAAACTTTCATGCAAAACGTTTCACACTTTAGTTTTCTCATATTATTTTTGCTCTGAAATGTACAGGTATACAGCCTTATGTAACTCTCTTTCATTGGGACACTCCACAAGCAATTGAGGACAAATATGGTGGTTTCTTGAGCCCTGATATTTTGTAAGTAATCGTTTTTATATTCATATTATATAAACATCCCGCTTTAATTTGAATCCTCCATGCTTGAATCTAATCATTTCAAAACTCGTATAGAAACGATTTCCGAGACTTTGTGGAGCTTTGCTTTCAAAGATTTGGAGACCGAGTGAAGCACTGGATCACTTTAAATGAGCCTTTTATGTTTAGCGTCAATGGTTATGACACGGGCACCATGGCACCCGGCAGAATTTCAACTTTGGAGAATTATCCAGGCCAGCCCAAAATCTCTGGTGCCACCGAGGTTTACATTGTAACCCATCATCTATTGCTTGCTCATGCAACGGCTGTGAAAGTATACAAGGAAAAGTATCAGGTTTGCAAAAGCTAAAGCTATAATTAATTTGTGGTTCGTTTCATAACATGTTTCACCAAAGTTTTCAGTGTGACTGTGCTAATTTTATCATTGACAAAATCTCGTCAGACGCGTCAAGGAGGAAAAATTGGGATAACCCTCGTTTCTCATTGGTTTGAACCTTACTCAACTAGTGAAAGTGATCGGATGGCAACTGAACGAAGCCTTGATTTTATGCTTGGATGGTAAGCATTTTGCCAGCTGATTTGGATATATAATAATTTGAAACATTAATTTGGATTCTTAAATTCTATGGAGAAGAAACCAGGATCACCGGTTAATCTAGTGTATCCTTGTATGTCTTTGGCAGGTACATGGATCCTCTAACTAAAGGTGAGTATCCACAGAATATGCACGACTACGTCGGAGGAAGATTGCCTAGATTCAGTGAGGAGGAATCCAAGATGCTGAGAGGATCTTTATGACTTTATCGGGATCAATTACTACACTACATATTATGCTCAGAACGTTGAGGATGTTAACTATAAAAATATTGGGTTCATGGAAGATGCTCGTGTTAACTGGCCAGGTGAATTTATTTACTTGTTAATTAAATGATAAAAAAAAAACTCTCAGAATAAGAAGAATACAAGGTCTAAAATTCTACGCTTTCTCACTTGTGTTGATGTTATTTTACAGGGGAGAGAAATGGAATACCAATAGGCCCACAGGTGAATGTGATTCTTCATTCTTGTTTCAACAAATTAGTAATTGATGTGTAGAATCTTTCTCTTTTCCCCTTGGTATTGAGATATATAAATCAAATTCGCAGGCGGGTTCAAGTTGGCTTTATATTTATCCCGAAGGTATTCGTCATCTTTTGAATTTACGTAAAGGACGCGTATGAAAATCCAACAATATATATCACTGAAAATGGTAAGAACAGAGCTAACAGCCCTCATGTGTTTATGGTTATAGCTGTCAAGAAGCTCTGATTTACTGATTTGTCGGTTTTTTTTTAATTAGGAGTTGATGACGTGAGTTCCTCGTCACTAGAGGAAGCCCTGAATGATCCCATAAGAGAGCAATATTATAAAGACATTTTCCACAATGTTCTGAAATCTATCAAGTGAGTTTGTGCTTTCCAAATTCATGTTCTCGCTTCCTTTTTTCAAACTGTACTAGTTTTTATTTTTAAAAGGAATTTCTTTCTCAGTCTGTTCTGCTCTAAAAAGCTTGACTTTTGCAGTGACCATGGTGTCGATGTCAAGGGGTTTTTTGCTTGGTCATTCTTGGATGATTTTGAATGGGGATCCGGCTATGGTTTCAAGGTTTGGTCTCTTCTACATTGACTACGAAAACAACTTGAAACGATATGCCAAAAATTCTGTGAAGTGGTTTGAGCAATTTCTGAAGAAGGACGAAAGTACTAAACTCAACGATAACATGTGAGGACTCTTTTTCATCTCCTCTTATTATTATCAAAAAAATCTCTCAACATTTCTCATAGCACAAATGATTGCAATAACAGAGAATCAAAATCTCGAGTGGAGGAGGGATCAGCTCGTAGCCGTAAGAAGTCGAGAATTGAATAAACAATGGCACGAAATATATAATAAGGTATTCTTGTATATCATCTTCCATAAATACTAATTTTATTGTGTTCATTTTTTCATGCTTAACAAACTAATAATTTTATTAACAATGCAGGAGCCCTTTTCGTATGATCAAGACCTTCCAAACGCTGGAGTCATACTTTTGTTGCAGCAAGTTAGGTTCCCACGTCTGATAAATTCTATTCCATGTTTGCGTCCTTCCAGTTTACGGACATCAGTGGATCTTTGTCTTCGAATTCTCACATCTTCTTCGAGGATGCTGTTCTTGCTGTCATAAATAACATTTATTTGTATTTTTATTTTTTTATTGTTTACGTGTATTGATTGGTTATTAATCGAATTCGATATTAAATAATAACTTGCTCCGCGCAATTTCTTTTTCCAGTAATATTTTGAAGGATACTTCTATTCATGCATTAACCTTTTCACTAGAATTCGAGGAATGCATTGTCAGACTGAAATTTATCAAGACCAAGTGAAAAATAAATAGATAATACCTATGGAACTTAATTAATTCCTGAGGATGCAAAATGTAGGGTCTCTTTGAAATAATCCTTAAATTCAAGGGGATCAGGGGGTGTAAGCAATTTTGGCGCTTATAGTGCTAAAGTGGCCGAATTTGCCGGTTAAGAACCTCATTTCTCCATCTCATTGGATTCCCCGCGGCGGCTTTTTTGTCAAGGTATTACACGTGTTCGTTGTTTCTTGATGGATTATCGCTCACAGCATTTTATTTTATTTTATTTTCGTTTTCTCTCTTCACTGAAATTCCAACAACATATATCGATGGTATTACCGAAAAAATTATTTCGTTGGTATATACCAATGGTTTTACCGACTGATTTACATTCTTCGGTAAATATCACCGTAAATTACCGACAGAAAAAGACCATCGGTAATTCCGTTGGTTTTAGTCAAATTTATGGTGGTGTTTGTGCATACGGTCAAAACCTAAAAGTTTTTCATGCGTGTTTTCTGAAGAGAGATAAAAACCATTTTTATCATGATTTAAAAAATACAAAAAGAATATCATAACCGGTTTATGATTATCTATTAGGGTTTGATTAAAATATAAAATATCCCATATAATTATTTTGTCATTCGGAATGCTATGACTTAGCTATATCCACGAAATAAATAAGTTTGGCCTTTGGAATGGTCAGGATTTAACCCGATAAGGTAGAGACTCCCTCATGAAAGGAGATCTACATTGAACTTTAGACAAGACCAATAGACAGAAATGCGAATTAGAATAACAATCAAATAACAACGCAACTTACCCTAGATATGGTGCACTGGGGTGATGCGTTTTTCCCGTGCACAACCAATCCCTTACTCGGACTCTCGCATACCATTAGGTTTTCTAGCGACCATAATACTACGCGGCGACTCTTGAACCTTATAATTATAATTTTATGATTAAATCTAAAACCCTTTGTCAACACAGTTAGGAGACAGATCTGCCAATCGACGCCGTGCACGCCACGACAATGGGCTTCCTGTGTTTGCTGTTTCTCTTTCTCCAACCTGGCGTGGCATTGTTTTGACTTTCTCCACAAGAGAAAGCATAGCCATTCCACTTAAGTCAAGCATTGGGTTCAAGGTAGGTGATGACAATAACATTTGGTCTTGGTTTGATTCTTGGCTAGGTACTCCAGCTCCTCTTCATAATTTATTTCCTAGACTATTTAATCTTTCTCTTCAGCAATCAGTTGGCCTTGCCAATATGTATAGCCCGATTGATAATTCGATCAGCTTGGCTTTAGAGGAGGAATCTGAGGTCTCGTGAGCTTTGTATGCGGGAAAATTTAACTGCAGAGGTGGAGCGTTGTTTAGTTTTTTCTGGAGGTGAAGATAGTAGGGTATGAAAATTTGATAGTTCCAACACTTATCCAGTGTTGCAAATTTCTAGATAGCATATCTGCTTCAGGGGCTCCTTTTTTTTTTTTTTCTCTCGCTTTAGAAAGGTTTCGCACCTCTTAAAATTGATGTGTTCATTTGTCTCCAACTTAATTGTAGTCTCATCAGTAGGGGTTTTTTAGCTGAGAGGATTGTTAATTATGAGGATGCTCTTTTTCCTTGTTATTGCGAGGAGATTGGGATCGGTAATCATCTATTCCATCACTGTTCTATTATGTGGATTTTTTAGGGTAGATTCATGCATTGGTTCGGGTGTTTAAGTTGTCTATCTAGGGACCTTGAACAAAATCTTCAAGAATGGTACAGCTCGGTAAGAGGTAATTTTCAGTGTCGGGATATTATTCTTCTATGCAAAGGCTTTTATTGATCTATCTAGTTAGTTCCCCCTCGACTTATCTTCGAGTCCAAGGTCTACAATTGGGATGTGATTTTTTATCTTTCCTTTCAATGTTTGGCCTTTTGGTTGAAATTCTCAATTAGAAACTTTAGTTGCACAGGTTCTGATCAGATTAGACGCCATGAATGTATCTTGTGTTAATGTTTATAAAGCGAAGACTACAAGAATTTGACAAAGAGAAAATAGAAGGAAGTGAAGAGACGAAATGATTTCCTTTTCTTTATTTCTTACCTTCTGTTACACGAGATATTGTTTATATATAGTTGTAGTTAACAAACTAACAACCTGCAGCTAACTAACTAACTGCTATATTATGATTATGACAAGTGTCACAATCTAAAGCAATATACTCTAACATCCCCCTGCAAGATCAGTCTTGGAGAAACCAAGCATGAGATTGTAACAATGAGTGCGGAACAAAGGAGCACTCAGCCCCTTGGTAAGAATATCAGCAAATTGTTCTTGAGAGGACACAAATTGTACCGAGAGTTGGTTGCGTGAAACTCTTTCACGAACAAAGTGCACATCTACCTCGATGTGCTTGGTCCTTTGATGCTGTACAGGATTGAAAGACAAGGCAATGGCTGACAGATTGTCACAAAAAAGAACAGGCACACCAGGAAGGGAAATGTGTAGAAATGCTAATAACTGTTGTATCCAATCCAATTCAGCTGAGGTGAATGATAAAGCACGATACTCAGCTTTAGTTGAGGATCGAGAAACAGTTTGTTGCTTCTTAGAGGACCACGAAATTGGATTGTTGCCCAAGAAGACTACCAAACCAATTGTAGACCGCCTATCATTAGGGTCCCCTGCCCAATCAGCATCACTAAAAGCTTTTAGCTACAAATCGCCTCTAGTATAGGATAGACCAAGCTGTATAGTACCTTTAAGGTATCGAAGTATATGTTTGACAGCAGTGAAATGAGACACCATGGGATTCTACATGAACTGACATACTTGATGCACAGAAAGGCAATATCAGGCCTTGTGAAAGTTAAGTACTGCAGTGCCCCGACAATGCTGCGAAACAGTGTAGGATTTGAGTAAGGTTCCCCATCCTCTTTGAGTAGCCGATGGTATGGGAGACATGGAGTATCACATGGTTTAGTTGTAGCCATTTCAGATTTAGTCAACAAGTCCTCAACATATTTGGTTTGTGACAGAAACAAACCAGTGGTAGTGCGAGTGATCTGGATTCCTAAGAAATAGTGGAGGAATCCTAAATCTTTGACATCAAATTCAATAGTAAGAGCACAAATAGCTTGCTGAATGTCATCAGATGCACTCCCAGTTGTTGTAACCCATTTTTGGGCTAAATAAATAAATAGCCGAAGAAGGTTAGAAAAATAACAAGAGGCATAAGCGCTCAGAAAATGGTCGAAAGATTGGTCAAGGAGGTTAAAAAATACAGAGATTAGATTTTTGGCAGTATTTTCTTGAAGGATGAGAGCCCTGTTGAGAAGGAAAATGTAAATTTTTTAGGAGAAAAGCCCAAATTTAGATGTTTATGGACTTAATTGGATTTTATTTGAATTTATAGAGGATTGGAGTGCAAGAAAAATTGATTTTTAAGTCAATTTGGGCTTTAATTAGAAGAAATTTAAGTTCTGGGGCCTAAATATATTTTTTAGGAATTTATTGGGTCAAATCAGGGGCTTAATTGCATAAATATTGAAGTTTAATGGACAATTAGGGGTTTAATTGTGAAAATCCAAAACCAGGGACCAATTTGGAAAAAGCGGGTAAATATGGGGGGCTGTCTTGATTTGATCCAGGGGCGTAATTGAAGAAATTGGAAGTTTATTGATCAATTGAGGGCTTAATTGCATAAGTCAGAGGCCAAGGACCAAGATGAAAAACGCGGCCAACTATGGGGGCGAGGACCGAATTTGGCAGGGATGTAATTGAAAGAATCAAAACATAATTGAGGGCTGAGTTGAAATTTTGCGTATTCTGGCGCCATTTTTAAATGAAACGGCGCGTTTTCCCCAAAACGACGCCGTTTCATACACAAAAAAAAAAAAGGACCGAACGGTGCCGTTTTGAACGGCACTGTTCCCCTTTCTTCTTCCTCCCCGAACGTGCAGCAGCATGGACGAAACCTTTGTTTAATCAGTCGGTGCCCCTCTCTCCTCGCGTGCGCTGACAGACCAAGCCCATGCACCTCGGACGACGCGAAGCCAGGAGGGCCACGCCGTGATCGACCACGCTCACCGACCAGCCGACCGGCGCTGCCCCCCACGTTGCCCAGCTCAACCCACCTTGTTCTGCTCCCCACGCTGCCCATGCAGCCCCGCTCCTTTGCCCGCCTATAAAAGAAGAGGAAAGATGTGAAGCACGGGAGGGGGAGGAAGAAGAAACCGAAACCAAGAGAGAGAGAGAGACTGAAGGAGAGAGAAACAGTGGACCTAAAGAAATAAACACCTAAAACTCAAGAAAACGAAACTGAGAAAAAGGGAGAAGAGGACAGAAGCCGTGGGAGAGTTTAAAGAAAACGTTAACCGAACACGACCCGAGAGGACACACCCGAACTGTTGGGAACCGTCGTTCTGAGCCGCCGACCTCCGCTGCAACACTGTCAACCCGTACGTTCGACCAGCAGCCTCACCTCCGCCGTGCCAGGTATTTTTTCTTTTCCCCCCTACGTTTTCATTTTTTATATTTGTTATCCTCCTGCATGCAGAATCGTTCTGCATGCAGGAGGTAGGGGAAGGGAATTATTTTCCCTTCCCCGTGGGTTTTTTACACTGGGCCGGGTTTCCGGCCCAGTTTTGTTATTATTTATTTTGGGCCAGACCGAGTCTGGCCCAGTCTAAAGAGTTTTTTTTGTTGGGCCGAGATCGGCCCAACCTCCTTGCGGGCCGAGATCGGCCCAACCTCCTTGCGGGCCGAGATCGGCCCATCCTCCTTGCGGGCCGAGATCGGCCCGATTCTAGCTAGGTTGGGTTCGGCCCATTCATTTGGGCCGGCCCAACCCGATTTGTTATTATATATATATTATGAATTATAGTATATTGTAATATATATGTGTGTATATTGTGTATATATATTTTTACTAAAAAAGAAATATTTCAAAAAATCTTAAAAAATATTGTTGATTTCCCTGAATAGTTTTGTCAAAATGGGTTAATGTTGGTTGGTATTTTTATACTGTAAAGATACCAAACCAGTGCTAAAAATACCCGGTTTTCGTAAAAATATCAAAGATTTTCCGAATAAAAAATGTTTTGCTTTCAAAAAAATTTTCTAAAAAATACCTAGAAATGTTGTTGATTTTTCTGCATTTTTATTAAAGTGTAATAATATTGGGTTGTATTTTTATACCGTAAGGATACAAACTCAGTATTTAAATACATGATTTACGTCAAAAAAAAAAATTGATAATAATAATATTTTCAAAAAAAATTTTGTTTTGTTTTTAAAATACGGCCTAGTCTCTCCGATATATATATATATATATAATATATATATATATATATATATATATATATTACAACATCATATTTTTACACAACAAAGAAAATTTTCAAAAACAATATATGTATTATCATGCATTTTGGCTTTAATAACCAGTTTATTTCAAGCCATGAGAACTAGGCCAATATTTCAAAAATTCTAAAAAAATCTTTTTGCTGCTATTAGTAGTATTTGGGATTACGAATTTATACGTAAAACGTATTCCTAAATATTATTAATAAAGTTTTGGTATAGACATTTAGAACGGTTAGGATTTTACCCGATAAGATAAAGACCTTCTTACCGAGGAGGATTTTTCTTGAATCATAGATAGACCAACAACTAGAAAAACACGAAAATACCTTAGATTTTATCAGACAATAAAACAATGCAGCTTACCTTAGGTAGGGCGTATTTGGGGTGCTAATACCTTCCCTTTACGCAACCAGTCCCCGTACCCGATCTCTGAGACCAGTTAGGGTTCCTAGTGACCAAGATACTAGGTGGCGACTCCCATTCCATTTTCTACCAATAAAAGACAATATTTTCTTGTATCCCCATAGATATAGATAGATTTACATTGTAGATAAGAAAATGGAACAAACTATTTGATTTTCGCTGCGACGCCGCACCCGTGCGACACCAGTGATAATAATATCATCCACATAAAGAAGTAAGATCACAATTGCAGGACCAACATGTTTGACAAATAAAGATGAATCGGAGTAGGTGGTTTCAAACCCCACAGAAGACAGAAATTGAGTAAACCGATCATTCCAAGCCTGAGGAGCTTGTTTAAGTCCATAGAGAGATTTATGCAACTTACACACAAGATGAGGATGATTGGAATCTTCAAAACCAGGAGGTTGAGACATATAAACCTCTTCTTGAAGAATACCATGCAAAAAGGCATTTTTAACATCTAATTGTCGCAGAGACCAATGGAAATGTGCAGCAAGAGCAAGAACTAACCGGACGGCTGTTGGCTTCACAACAGGACTAAACGTCTCCCCATAGTCCAATCCAGGTTCTTGACTAAACCCTTTAGCAACCAACCTTGCTTTATGTCTAGCAATAGAGCCATTAGAGTGCCTCTTGACCTTAAAAATCCATTTACAGCCCACCAGATTCCTGTTTGCTGGCAGTGAAACGAGGCTTCAAGTGCGTTGATCATGTAGAGCATTGACTTCCTCTTTCATGGCTTGTAACCAAATAGGAATTTTAACAGCAGATTTGTAACTAACAAGTTCAACCAAGGACAAATTAGCACCTCCCAATTCCTGAATTCTAGCTGAGAAGGCCTTCTTTCTAATAATCCCACTCTTGCTTCTAGTCTGCATTGGATGTAAATTGAGGGGAGGAATAGACAAGACCACCTGCAAATCATCAGGAATAAAGGCAGGAGATTCTAAACCAGAAGTCACGTTGATATCAGGGGCCACAGGAAACAGAGAGGAGGCTTGGAGTGGAGCAGCAATGGACTGAGAATGAGCAGAGATGACAGAAGGGACAGGTGTATGGGCACGAGGAGGAAGAGATGGAGAAGTTGGGATGGTTGGGACAATTACATTTGCTGGAGTGACTATAGGCACATGATAAGGAGAAGGTTGATTGGGTGATGGGGAAGTTAGTGTGTTTGAATGTGTTGGCAATAAATCTGGATATGGAAACTGTTGTTCATCAAATATAACATGCCTAGTGTCGCACCCGACATCGCGGCGGCCCTAATAATTTTATAATTCTCGATTATGGAAAAAAAAAGAACCGATTCTGGCATCCGGTTCTTTTAGAAAAAATGTCTCGTTTGAGGAGTCGCCACCTAGTATTATGGTCACTAGGAACCCTAACTGGTCAACAAAGATTCTATGACTCGGGATTGGTTATGTAAAAGGAAAGATATTATCACCCCTTAAACGTTCTGCCTAAGGCAGACTGCATTGTTGGTTTTGTCTTAAATTGCTAAATATTTATTAATTTATGTTGTGATGATTTGTTTAAAATATTCCTAACTTTGGCGTCAGTGAATATTCGAGCTCGAATAATTCCAACTCTGGCATTGGTAAAAATTCGTAACTACGAAAAACATTAGATCAATATATTTTTTCCTACTCCAGCGCCAATAATAAAAAAAATAAATTTATTTTTAAGCATGCACATATTTTATTTTTCTAGCTAAATAAAATAAAAATACAACGAATAAAAATAATATAAATTTAAATCGGTATTTTTATTCCTGACTCTGGCGTCAGTGAATAAACCAGTAAATTTACATTATTTTTATTCATGCATACACGTTTTTTATTTTATTTTTTGTTTTTGTTTTTTTCTATTTTTTTTTTATTTTTTGAGCTGGGCCCAGCTCAGCCCACATGGGCTGGGCTGAGCCCAACTGGCCCAGCCCGACCACTGGCCCAAGCCAGTGGTCCGGCTGGGCAAATAACACGCGTGAGCTGGTTCACGTGTGTCTAAGTGTTCAGTGAATTAAAATTCACATGAACAGTATGGCTGAATTAAAACTGAAAAGCGAGAGGAGATGAAGAGAAACTTACCTGTTGGCTGCTGCTCCTGAAGATGAAGACGAAGTTAAGGGCGGTTGGTGCTATTCCCTTTCTTAAGCTCTTCCTCTATTATTCCTTCTCTCTGTTTCTGGAGACGATCAACATGGCTACAGGGGATTTTGACACTGGGTCGTCCTTTTTTCCTCTATTTTCCTAGCTCCCCTTTGTTTGTCTCTGCTGTCTTTCTTCTTCTTCTTTTTTATTCGTTTATTATCCTCCCCTGTGTTACTGCTTTGAGTCTGGAAAAACCTCTTCTCTCTGTTTTTGTTCGTGGTCTTCTTTTCTCCAGTCCAGTGCCCTTTCAGTCCCTGTGATGAAGAAAAGTGTACAGTGCTGGCTTCCCTCTCGAAATTGGGTCTCGTTTTTTTTTGCTCTGTTTGTGGCTACATTTTTGGTTTGATTTTTCTGCAGGGATGAAAGCAATGGCAGAACCGGTTCTCCTCTCTGTTTCAGTCTTCTGCGTTCTGGGTCTCTCCTCTGATTTTCCTCCCTCTTTTTTCGTCCTTCTTTTCTGGGTTTATTACTCTGTTCAATCCCCCTGGGTATTTTGTTTTCGCCTCTTTTCTGGGTTCTTTTTTTTCTTCCCCTTTCCCCCTGTGCGCATCCCTTCTCTGGTTTCTTATAGTCGGCGAATGGCATGCGTTTTCATTGGTAATGAAGACTCAAAACCATTTATTGCAGGAGCAGTGATGGCAGGGGAGTCCGTTTCTCTGGTTTGCTGAGCGGAAGAAGACGAACAGTTCCCCTGAAACGACGCCGTTTTCATGTTTAATGATTATTTGCGTTTTGGCCCTTGAAGTTTTAAACGTTTTGTAATTAAACCCCTGGTTTAAACTGCAATTGGCCCCCTGCATTTGCGCGCCATTTTTGATGTAATCCTTGGATTTTAATTTGTTGCAATCGTGCCCCAATTAAACTCCAAACTTTAATATTTCTTCAATTAAGTCCTTGATTTCATTAATTTAATTAAATCCAAAGTCCAATTAAGTCTAAAACTTATCAATTCTTCAATTAAGCCCCTGATTGGATTAATTAAATTAATTCCAAGCTTAATTAAGTCTCAAAACTTATCAATTCTCCAATTAAATCCTTGATTGGATGAATTAAATTAATTTCAAGCTTAATTAAGTCTAAAAATTTATCAATTCTCCAATTAAACCCTTAATTGGATTAATTAAATTAATTCCAAAGCTTAATTAAATTAATTCCAAAGTTTAATTAAACCCCAAAACTTCCAATCATATTGCACTTAACCCAAATTTTAATTCATTCTTCATTTATTTCATTTTACTTTTTTTTTCCATCATTATTATTATTATTATTATTATTTCATCATTTTTTTATCCTTCTTAGAAAATAAAATAATAATAATAATTAAAATAAAATGGGTCAAAAATTGGGTTATGACAGTTGCCCCGCTCTTGTATAATATTTACTATGCAAAGATATTGGAAAATTTCATTTTTCTTTAGCTTTGTGTAGTAAATTTATAAAGAAAAGTAGATATAGAAAGAACCTTTTTTTTTTTTTTTTTTTTAGTGTTGAAAACTTTGAAAACAGTAGATTGACACACGACCTTTACAAAGAGATGTTGAAATCAAGAAACAAGTCATTTGGAAGACGATCTACTTTTTTTTGTTTTTTGTTTTTTTGTTTTGTTTTTTTTTGTTTTGAAAACAGTAGATGGACACATGACCTTTACAGAGAGATGTAGAAATCAAGAAACAAGTCATTTGGAAGACGACCAACTTTTTTTGTTTTTTTTTTTGAAGTGGTCTCATTATGATGAGTGACCTACCCAAGTAAAAAAAGGAAAATGAGGGCTCGAATGCACACTCAAAAGAATGTGAGGGCTCAAAGGCGCACTCCAAAGAATGTGAGGGCTCAAAGGCGCTCGAAGAGGAAAGCGAGTGCTCAAAGGCACTCGAAGAGGAAAGCGAGGGCTCAGAGGCGCTCGAGAAGGAAGGCGAGTGCTCAAAGGCACTCAAAGGGGAAAACGAGTGCTCAAAGGCGCTCGAAGAGGAAAGCGAGGGCTCAGAGGCGCTCGTAAAGGAAGGCGAGTGCTCAAAGACGCTCGAGTGCAAACTGACTTCGCAGAAAGTGGAGTGGCTCAAAAGGCACTTTGAAAAGAAAGGGAGTGCTCAGAGGCCACTCGAAGAGGGAAAGTAAGGGCTCAGAGGAAGACGAAGTGTTAAAGGCACTCAAAGGGGAAAGCAAGTGCTCAGAGGCACTCTAGTGCTCAAAGGCACTTGAAGGGGAATGCGAGTGCTCAGAGGCACTAGTGCTCAAAGGCACTTGAAGGGTAAAGCGAGTGCTCAGAGGCACTAGTGCTCAAAGGCACTTGAAGGGGAAAGCGAGTGCTCAAAGGCACTAGTGCTCAGAGGCACTTGAAGGGTAAAGCGAGTGCTCAGAGGCACTTGAAGGGGAAAGCCAGTGCTCAGAGGCACTTGAAGGGAAAAGCAAGTGCTCAGAGGCACTAGTGCTCAGAGGCACTTGAAGGGTAAAGCGAGTGCTCAGAAGCACTAGTGCTCACAGGCACTTGAAGGGGAAAGCGAGTGCTTAGAGGCTCTAGTGCTCAAAGGCACTTGAAGGGTAAAGCGAGTGCTCAGAGGCACTTGAAGGGTAAGGCGAGTGCTCAGAGGCACTTGAAGGGGAAAGCGAGTGCTCAAAGGCACTCGAGAAGGAAGGTGAGTGCTCAAAGGCACTTGAAAAGGAAAGCGGGTGCTCAAAGACACTCAAAGAGGAAGCGAAGCACGAAGATTTTTCAAATGGCCTATTTCTTATGGGCGGCCTTCCCATGTTGAAAAATTCTCAAAGATGAAAAACATTCAACAACAATTTCGATCTTTGGCCATTTCAAGTTGGCCTTCCACTTGATGGATTCCATTGGAATTTTCTCATATGAAATTTAAAAAACTCATTGTCCAATGTCTCAAATTTTAGATGATATGCATGCATCTTTACCTGTTTTGAAATATAGGCCCCCATTTCTTCTTAGTCTTCTCGTTGCTTGACTGATGAGGACTTGCCACCTCTGATTTAGGTCATCTTTGTCGCTTGGCTTCTAGCCCACTTGAGTTGGCCCATGTAAGTCTATTTCCAGATTTGTTCACACAACTCAGCCTTTGTGGTGCCCATCACGACCCACTTATTTGCTGAAGATTTCTAACTCGTCCAATAATTTGAGAGGACTTATTCATTACCCCTCGTTTCACTGCTAGAAACATTCGGTGTCACTTGATGAAAGGATCAAATTGTCTTTCGTAAACCAAAATGCCCCCTTGTCTTGTTGTAGGAAATATTCCTCTCTTTTTCTAGAAAAGACAACACAATGTTGCCCCCTTGTACTGGTCATTGCCCCCAAGTGTACTTTGCCAGTGACTCAGACAAATAATGGTTTTAAAAGACCATTCTCTTATTTCTCTTTTTGTTCATTTTGGTGAAGGAATATGGGTCTTGAATGAATCTTGAAATCTTGATCTTGCATTTTGAAAACAAAAATTATTTTGATGTGAATCTAAAACAATTTGCTTTTGAAATCTTACAACTCCTTGGCTATTTTCTTTCTTGGAAAAAGAGGTTATTTGCTCTTGTTTGGCAATGAGATCTTCAGTGAAAATACGTCATGAGATGACCTTTTGTTTCAAAGTGAAGGGCTCGAGAAAAAGCTCGAGGTTTTGTATGAGAAAAATTTGTCTCTTTTTGAACCTTCATTTTTATCAGCATGAATAATAATGAGTAGTTTATTCTTGATGTCATGAATCTTATGAAAAAGTATTCTTTGCATTTTGAGAGCATTGTTTATTGTTCTAGGTTGCTTGAATGCTTGATTAGAAAGGACTTCTACAGGCACGTAACGTAGGCTATGGTTCTTGGCTATGAAAGAAAAGGATTCATAAGGCTCAAAGAGTGTTTCAGGGTTTCAAAGACTGAGGATCACTATCAACAGTTTGACTCTTGATGTCATTCACATTTTCTTTTGCTGCTTCTTCTCTTTTTCTTTGCTTTGCTAAGACATACCCACTTTATCTTGGATGTCACTTTTTCTAGTGATTTGGGCATGCCCCCTAGCATTTGAGTTTCTTGAGCTCTTATGCCTTTTTGGCTTTCTTGCAGCTTTTTCTTTTTTCTCATTGAAATTTTCTCTTGCCCCCCCAGTGTGGGGTGTGATTCTAGTCAGGATTTTTTCATGAAAGAAAAATTATTCAGGCTCAAAAAGGGATCGCAAGGGATATACTTATTTCAGAACGTGAAAGGAATAACAAAGATGGCCTTTCCTCATTTCAAGCGCAAGCAGTTAAGATCAATAAACTTTGACCTCATCCAGTATGATTGTTTGGTCTTTGCAAAGATGCATTTCATGAGTCATGAGTAAAGAGTTCACTACATACCATTATTCATACATTTAAAAACACACGATTCAAGAGTCATGGGGTAAGGGTGTTTATTCATTTCTTTTTTCTTTTTTTTTCTTTTTTCTTTTTTTTTTGGTTTGTAATTTAGTCACCTCAGTGATGGAGTTGCTTGATTCAATTGTCATTCTACAAGTAGAATGTTAAAAATATCATTTTTGAAAGAACATCAAATTATTTTTTGAAATCAAAATACCAGATTAATTTTTCAAAACTCCAATAGGGAAATGGATTTTAGTACAAGAGATGAATTGCGTCTATGAGATCACGCGAGGCTTCAAAGGTGTATTCGTGAGTTCTTATAAGAAAACTCTCTTAAGAAGATGAATAATGCTTGGTCGTAAACACGATTGAATGAGAAACCCATTATTTCATTGAAGCTTAGGAAAAGAAGTTCAACAACAAAGATTTTATGCCAACATGAATACTGGCATGATAACACATAAAGGGGCTAAACATTTAGTGATCATTGATTGGAATTTCTGGAATCTTTCAATCATTCATTCTCCTCGACAAAGGCATCTTTTCAACACTTAGTTGCGGTCACATGCAGACCATTCTCGACCTACTATCACCATAGCTTTATCTTTAAAATAGTTGATATCTGAGAGTCGGTGCGAAGAAATTAACTATAGGAACGGTAAGTGCCTTGGCAACCCCCTTCATTGTCCTTTCCTTTTTCGGTGAAACCATTCTTTTCAGTCGGATCAGCAATTTTACCTAACCCAATAGCTTGTTCAATCCTCTCAGCTATAATAACCAGGTCAGTAAAATATTGTGCAGAGTTTCTAACCAGGTACTCAAAGTATGGAGTTTTAAAGGTATTGGAAAATAAACTAATCATCTCTTTTTCCAACATGGGAGGATTAACTTGTGCAGCTACCTCACTCCATCTTCGGGCGTATTCCCTTATGGACTCTTTGTTGTCCTTCTCCATAGCTTGCAAGCTTAACCGATCAGGGCCCACGTCTATATTGAACTTATATTGCCTCATGAAGGCATCAACTAAGTCCTTCCATTTTTTAACCTTGGTATTGTCCAACCGCATATACCAAGTGAGGGCAGGTCACTCATGCTGTCTTGGAAGAAATGAATCAGCAATTTCTCATCATTAACAACCTCAGCCATTTTGTTGCAGTATGCTTTGAGATGAGTTATAGGGCATTGAGTTCCCGTATATTTAATGAATTCTGGCATCCTAAACTTCTTAGGAATGATTATGTTAGGTACCAAACACATATTAACAGCTTTTACCAAATCACACAAATGGTTTCCCTCAACTACCCTTATCCTCTCTTCTAGGGCGGTCCATTTTTTCAAATCCTCTTCTTTCACCATCTTGCCCTTTTGAGATTCTTTCTCGGTGAAATCAATGGTAAATGACATTTTCATGGGGTATGCTGGATGGAAATGCATAGCTTGTTGAAATTCAGATGACACCCTATTTGCCTCCAGATTCTGTGGATCAAAATGAGTTACATTCATATCTTCAGGCTGAGCTATAAGTGTTGCTTTTCCGAACTTATCCCTCAAGGCCTGCTCAAGTAGACTAGTAAGCCTTGCGACTTCTTCCTTAAGATTGTCCACCTCCTTTTGATGTTGGGCTTCCAACTGGGCTCTTTCTTCGTTTTCCATTTGTCTTTTTCTCGAACGAGTGTTATAAATGAGTTTCAATGGGGACCTATATTTCAACCTACTAAATGTAAATCATGCAATTATGCAAAAATGCTAAAGCAATAAAAAAATGCGAACTTGCCCTTCACGGGGTGACAACCTAATAGAAAGATCCTAATTATTGAGTGTATCAAAGGGTTGGTCATTATCTAGTTTTAAAGGGTCTCTCGCATGCTCAGTGATCGTCCATGAAAGGTCGATATGAGGCTTACAAGTAGTGTGAAGATAGAGGCCCTGAGTAAAATCAGTTTGGCATATCAACCACTTCCAAGTAAACAATCAAGCGAGAGTTGGATGGTTTCACGAGTCTTACCCAGGCTAAAGCCATTGGGGTACCGTTACTTTCCCACTTATCCTAGGTTGTAAAATGTGTGCTCTCAAAGTGATGCATGACAACAAAAATAAGGATGCATGCTAAAGCAGTAAATACAGGAAAATTAAACAAATAAACACAGCAAAAAAAAATAAAAAAAGTAATAATAAGACAAAAGACAAAGCTTAATCCTAAGTCCCCAGTGGAGTCGCCATTTTGTGGCACCCGACATCGCGGCGGCCCTAAATATTTTTATAATTCTCGATTATGGAAAAAAAAGAACAGATTCTGGCATCCGGTTCTTTTAGAAAAAATGTCTCGTTTGAGGAGTCGCCACCTAGTATTATGGTCACTAGGAACCCTAACTGGTCAACAAAGATTCTATGACTCGGGATTGGTTACGTAAAAGAAAAGATATTATCACCCTTTAAACATTCTGCCTAAGGCAGACTGCATTGTTGGTTTTGTCTTAAATTGCTAAATATTTATTAATTTATGCTGTGATGATTTGTTTAAAATATTCCTGACTCTGGCGTCAGTGAATATTCGAGCTCGAATAATTCCAACTCTGGTGTTGGTAAAAATTCGTAACTACGAAAAACATTAGATCAATATATTTTTTTCCTACTCTAGCGCCAATAACAAAAAAAAAAAAATTTATTTTTAAGCATTCACATATTTTATTTTTCTAGCTAAATAAAATAAAAATACAACGAATAAAAATAATATAAATTTAAATCGGTATTTTTATTCCTGACTCTGGTGTCAGTGAATAAACCAGTAAATTTACATTATTTTTATTCATGCATACACGTTTTTTATTTTATTTTTAATTTTTTTTCTATTTTGTTTTATTTTTTGAGCTGGGCTCAGCCCAGCCCGGCCACTGGCCCAAGCCAGTGGTCCGACTGGGCAAATAACACGTGTGAGCTGGTTCATGCGTGTCTAAGTGTTCAGTGAATTAAAATTCACATGAACAGTATGGCTGAATTAAAACTGAAAAGCGAGAGGAGATGAAGAGAAACTTACCTGTTGGCTGCTGCTCCTGAAGATGAAGACGAAGTTAAGGGCGGTTGGTGCTATTCCCTTTCTTAAGCTCTTCCTCTATTATTCCTTCTCTCTGCTTCTGGAGACGATCAACATGGCTGCAGGGGATTTTGACTCTGCTGTCTTTCTTCTTCTTCTTTTTTATTCGTTTATTATCCTCCCCTGTGTTACTGCTTTGAGTCTGGAAAAACCTCTTCTCTCTGTTTTTGTTCGTGGTCTTCTTTTCTCCAGTCCAGTGCCCTTTCAGTCCCTGTGATGAAGAAAAGTGTACAGTGCTGGCTTCCCTCTCGAAATTGGGTCTCGTTTTTTTTTGCTTTGTTTGTGGCTAAGTTTTTGGTTTGATTTTTCTGCAGGGATGAAAGCAATGGCAGAACCGGTTCTCCTCTCTGTTTCAGTCTTCTGCGTTCTGGGTCTCTCCTCTGATTTTCCTTCCTCTTTTTTCTTCCTTCTTTTCTGGGTTTATTACTCTGTTCAATCCCCCTGGGTATTTTGTTTTCGCCTCTTTTTTGGGTTCTTTTTTTTCTTCCCCTTTCCCCCTGTGCGCATCCCTTCTCTGGTTTCTTATAGTCGGCGAATGGCAAGCGTTTTCATTGGTAATGAAGACTCAAAACCATTTATTGCAGGAGCAGTGATGGCAGGGGAGTCCGTTTCTCTGGTTTGCTGAGCGGAAGAAGACGAACAGTTCCCCTGAAACGACGCCGTTTTCATGTTTAATGATTATTTGCGTTTTGGCCCTTGAAGTTTTAAAAGTTTTGTAATTAAACCCCTGGTTTAAACTGTAATTGGCCCCTGCATTTGCGCACCATTTTCGATGTAATCCTTGGATTTTAATTTGTTGCAATCGTGCCCCAATTAAACTCCAAACTTTAATATTTCTTCAATTAAGTCCCTGATCTCATTAATTTAATTAAATCCAAAGTCCAATTAAGTCTAAAACTTATCAATTCTTCAATTAGCCCCTGATTGGATTAATTAAATTAATTCCAAGCTTAATTAAGTCTCAAAACTTATCAATTCTCCAATTAAATCCTTGATTGGATGAATTAAATTAATTTCAAGCTTAATTAAGTCTAAAAATTTATCAATTCTCCAATTAAACCCTTAATTGGATTAATTAAATTAATTCCAAAGCTTAATTAAATTAATTCCAAAGTTTAATTAAAACCCCAAAACCTCCAATCATATTGCACTTAACCCAAATTTTTAATTCATTCTTCATTTATTTCATTTTACTTGTTTTTTTCCATCATTATTATTATTATTATTATTATTATTATTTCATCATTTTTTTTATCCTTTTTGTCTCTTTACTTATATTGTAAGGTTTTATTCCTTCGGTCACTATCTTCTTAATGGTGCTCTTTTAATTTAATTATGCTCGATTGCTATAAAGAAATAAATTAAAGATACACTTACATATTCCATACGGCTCTTATCTATAATCCTCGAGTATATGGACAATAATGAAGTACAATGACAATAATTACGTGAACTTGAGGCACTATGCTGTGGTGTGATTTGTATTCTGTGTTTAACCGTGCCTAGATAATGGGGGATAGATAGTATGATAAAAATGGTAATCTAATACCGCTAATTGTTAAGGAATTCGTTGGAGGCTTGAAGAGGATGCTTGAATAATTCCGATAGAAGCGAAACGCAGTTTGTTTCTCCTAATCAAGTTGAAGTTTCCGCGAGGATAAACTTTCTTGGAAAATAAATTCCAGACAGTTGTAAAATTGAATTCCAGGCTGATGACTAGTTGATGGCTTCAAAGCAAATGAATTCCAGGTTGATGACTAGTTGATCGTTTCAAAGCATTGCTTGCACGATTTGGAGATGGGTTGTCAGTTTGGGATTGAAGAAATGTCATCTTAGAGATTGATCGTAATTGGTTACTCTCCTGGGCTTTTGGTTAAAGATCATGTATTGTGCTTGACTTGGCTAATTCAGCGTAAGGAATTTAAAAAATTGTTTCATGCAAAATCTCTAGCTCAGAATATACTTCATGTCTGAATGCGAAAGGTCCACATGCCATTTAAAAAACTCTTCTTGGGCTGGAAACCCGTCAACTTTCGCTTGGCTTCATTGCCATCAGACAAGAAAATTAAAGTCGTTGAAAATTCTTATGTTGACGATCCGGTTGCTGAATTTTCCCTGCATGCTTCCAGCACAATTGCTTAGGCTTCACGGTGCAATTAGAGCACGGAATCTTAAGTTTGGTGCTTGTTTCAACACAATGAATTCCTCAAATGACAAATATATATCCTTATATCCAATTAGAAGTTCCAAATTGAATTTTCATTGATCGGTCAATCGAAACAAACAGTAATAATAATTGACCACAATTATCCTTCTTGGTTGTTGAGAATAACCTTTCAAAATGATGCCTATAAATAGGCTCTGGCATGTCGATGTTCTTACAAAATCCATACTTCATACGTTCATTTATTTATTTTTTCACTGCTATCTCACTATACATTCTTTATTCTGATCGCCCCAACACTCTTTAGCTCTGCTCAAGCTTTTATTGCTCTTCTGCAAGGCTGTTCAACAAAGACTTAGTGTATATCATGGGAAGTATTGCCAAGTTGAGTCGTAATTTCTTTCCCAGATGGTTTCCTTTTTGGATCTTCTTCATCAGCTTACCAGGTACAAACATTGCTTCAAGTACTCTGGTCGAAGAGAGAAACGCCTCAATTGATTGCTCTCTGATAACGTTTAAATTATATGCAGTTTGAAGGTGAAACAAACAGGAGAGGTAAAGGGCCGAATATATGGGACACCTTCATCGAGGAGCATCCAGGTATCTCTTTATTCAATGCAGGGGTTCGTTACAATGCTTTCCTAACTAAAACAACGAATATAAATCTCTCAAGGAGTCACCTGCCAGCATGTTGATGGCCTGCCTAAAACCATAGTGTATTTTGTCTATTAAATCCGAAAGGAGAGAGGAAAGGGAAAGAAAGAAGGTGACTTTTGGGGTTAGGGGGCGAAAGTGCGTGCAAATTAAAGATGTAAATATGATTTTTATCAAATAATATATATTCAAAGGAATTTAAGAACAGATTCTGAAAAATTGCAGAGAGGATAAGCGACCATAGCAATGCGAAGGTGGCAGTTGATTTCTATAATCGCTACAAGGTACGATGTTCATCTTATTTTTTCTTTTGGTTGCCTCTTGTCGATCTGATCACCATTACACTTGCTGATATATTTTACACACAAAATGTTACAGGAAGATGTGCAAAGAATGAGGGGAATGGGAATGGATGCTTTCCAGATTCTCTATTTCTTGGTCTAGGGTATTACCACGTAAGTGTGTTCTTTTTGTTTTTACCCACTTCTCGTTCCTTTTTTAATTCACCAGGATGGGACGCGACTTGACATTCGAAGTCCCACATTTTTCCTTACTTTGACTTTTCAATCATCGAATTGAATTCATCAGATGGCAGACTAAGTGCTGGAATAAACGAAGAAGGGATCCAGTTTTACAGCAATCTCATCGATGAGCTCATAAAAAATGGTTATAACCCTTTCCTTTTCCTCGATCACTGTGTTTCATAATAATGTTACCGACTAAATAAGCATCTTGAAGTGGCCATGGTAAATGCAGGGGCAATCTTACTTTGCTTGAATTTCGAAGATTTGAAAAGCATTTTCCAAACTTTCATACAAAAACGTTTCACACTTTAGTTTTTCTCATATTATTTTTGCTCTGAAATGTACAGGTATACAGCCTTATGTAACTCTCTTTCATTGGGACACTCCACAAGCAATTGAGGACAAATATGGTGGTTTCTTGAGCCCTGAATATTTTGTAAGTAATCGTTTTTATATTCATATTATATAAACATCCCACTTTAATTTGAATCCTCCATGCTTGAATCTAATCATTTCAAAAACTCGTATAGAAACGATTTCCGAGACTTTGTGGAGCTTTGCTTTCAAAGATTTGGAGACCGAGTGAAGCACTGGATCACTTTAAATGAGCCTTTTATGTTTAGCGTCAATGGTTATGACACGGGCACCATGGCACCCGGCAGAATTTCAACTTTGGAGAATTATCCAGGCCAGCCCAAAATCTCTGGTGCCACCGAGGTTTACATTGTAACCCATCATCTATTGCTTGCTCATGCAACGGCTGTGAAAGTATACAAGGAAAAGTATCAGGTTTGCAAAAGCTAAAGCTATAATTAATTTGTGGTTCGTTTCATAACATGTTTCACCAAAGTTTTCAGTGTGACTGTGCTAATTTTATCATTGACAAAATCTCGTCAGACGCGTCAAGGAGGAAAAATTGGGATAACCCTCGTTTCTCATTGGTTTGAACCTTACTCAACTAGTGAAAGTGATCGGATGGCAACTGAAACGAAGCCTTGATTTTATGCTTGGATGGTAAGCATTTTGCCAGCTGATTTGGATATATAATAATTTTGAAACATTAATTTGGATTCTTAAATTCTATGGAGAAGAAACCAGGATCACCGGTTAATCTAGTGTATCCTTGTATGTCTTTGGCAGGTACATGGATCCTCTAACTAAAGGTGAGTATCCACAGAATATGCACGACTACGTCGGAGGAAGATTGCCTAGATTCAGTGAGGAGGAATCCAAGATGCTGAGAGGATCTTATGACTTTTCGGGATCAATTACTACACTACATATTATGCTCAGAACGTTGAGGATGTTAACTATAAAAATATTGGGTTCATGGAAGATGCTCGTGTTAACTGGCCAGGTGAATTTATTTACTTGTTAATTAAATGATAAAAAAAAAACTCTCAGAATAAGAAGAATACAAGGTCTAAAATTCTACGCTTTCTCACTTGTGTTGATGTTATTTTACAGGGGAGAGAAATGGAATACCAAATAGGCCCACAGGTGAATGTGATTCTTCATTCTTGTTTCAACAAATTAGTAATTGATGTGTAGAATCTTTCTCTTTTCCCCTTGGTATTGAGATATATAAATCAAATTCGCAGGCGGGTTCAAGTTGGCTTTATATTTTATCCCGAAGGTATTCGTCATCTTTTGAATTACGTAAAGGACGCGTATGAAAATCCAACAATATATATCACTGAAAATGGTAAGAACAGAGCTAACAGCCCTCATGTGTTTATGGTTATAGCTGTCAAGAAGCTCTGATTTACTGATTTGTCGGTTTTTTTTTATTAGGAGTTGATGACGTGAGTTCCTCGTCACTAGAGGAAGCCCTGAATGATCCCATAAGAGAGCAATATTATAAAGACATTTTCCACAATGTTCTGAAATCTATCAAGTGAGTTTGTGCTTTCCAAATTCATGTTCTCGCTTCCTTTTTCAAACTGTACTAGTTTTTATTTTAAAAGGAATTTCTTTCTCAGTCTGTTCTGCTCTAAAAGCTTGACTTTTGCAGTGACCATGGTGTCGATGTCAAGGGGTTTTTTGCTTGGTCATTCTTGGATGATTTTTGAATGGGGATCCGGCTATGGTTCAAGGTTTGGTCTCTTCTACATTGACTACGAAAACAACTTGAAACGATATGCCAAAAATTCTGTGAAGTGGTTTGAGCAATTTCTGAAGAAGGACGAAAGTACTAAACTCAACGATAACATGTGAGGACTCTTTTCATCTCCTCTTATTATTATCAAAAAAATCTCTCAACATTTCTCATAGCACAAATGATTGCAATAACAGAGAATCAAAATCTCGAGTGGAGGAGGGATCAGCTCGTAGCCGTAAGAAGTCGAGAATTGAATAAACAATGGCACGAAATATATAATAAGGTATTCTTGTATATCATCTTCCATAAATACTAATTTTATTGTGTTCATTTTTTCATGCTTAACAAACTAATAATTTTATTAACAATGCAGGAGCCCTTTTCGTATGATCAAGACCTTCCAAACGCTGGAGTCATACTTTGTTGCAGCAAGTTAGGTTTCCACGTCTGATAAATTCTATTCCATGTTTGCGTCCTTCCAGTTTACGGACATCAGTGGATCTTTGTCTTCGAATTCTCACATCTTCGTCGAGGATGCTGTTCTTGCTGTCATAATAACATTTATTTGTATTTTTTATTTTTTTATTGTTTACGTGTATTGACTGGTTATTAATCGAATTCGATATTAAATAATAACTTGCTCCGCGCAATTTCTTTTTCCAGTAATATTTTGAAGGATACTTCTATTCATGCATTAACCTTTTCACTAGAATTCGAGGAATGCATTGTCAGACTGAAAATTTATCAAGACCAAGTGAAAAATAAATAGATAATACCTATGGAACTTAATTAATTCCTGAGGATGCAAAATGTAGGGTCTCTTTGAAATAATCCTTAAATTCAAGGGGATCAGGGGGTGTAAGCAATTTTGGCGCTTATAGTGCTAAAAGTGGCCGAATTTGCCGGTTAAGAACCTCATTTCTCCATCTCATTGGATTCCCCGCGGCGGCTTTTTTGTCAAGGTATTACACGTGTTCGTTGTTTCTTGATGGATTATCGCTCACAGCATTTTATTTTATTTTATTTTCGTTTTCTCTCTTCACTGAAATTCCGACAACATATATCGATGGTATTACCGAAAAAATTATTTCGTTGGTATATATACCAATGGTTTTACCGACTGATTTACATTCTTCGGTAAATATCACCGCAAATTACCGACAGAAAAAGACCATCGGTAATTCCGTTGGTTTAGTCAAATTTATGGTGGTGTTTGTGCATACGGTCAAAACCTAAAAGTTTTTCATGCGTGTTTTCTGAAGAGAGATAAAAACCATTTTTATCATGATTTAAAAAAATACAAAAAGAATATCATAACCGGTTTATGATTATCTATTAGGGTTTGATTAAAATATAAAATATCCCATATAATTATTTTGTCATTCGGAATGCTATGACTTAGCTATATCCACGAAATAAATAAGTTTGGCCTTTGGAATGGTCAGGATTTAACCCGATAAGGTAGAGACTCCCTCATGAAAGGAGATCTACATTGAACTTTAGACAAGACCAATAGACAGAAATGTGAATTAGAATAACAATCAAATAACAACGCAACTTACCCTAGATATGGTGCCCTGGGGTGACGCGTTTTTCCCGTGCACAACCAATCCCTTACTCGGACTCTCGCATACCATTAGGTTTTCTAGCGACCATAATACTACGCGGCGACTCTTGAACCTTATAATCATAATTTTATGATTAAATCCAAAACCCTTTGTCAACACAGTTAGGAGACAGATCTGCCAATCGACGCCGTGCACGCCACGACAATGGGCTTCCTGTGTTTGCTGTTTCTCTTTCTCCAACCTGGCGTGGCATTGTTTTGACTTTCTCCACAAGAGAAAGCATAGCCATTCCACTTAAGTCAAGCATTGGGTTCAAGGTAGGTGATGAACAATAACATTTGGTCTTGGATTGATTCTTGGCTAGGTACTCCAGCTCCTCTTCATAATTTTATTTCCTAGACTATTTAATCTTTCTCTTCAGCAATCAGTTGGCCTTGCCAATATGTATAGCCCGATTGATAATTCGATCAGCTTGGCTTTAGAGGAGGAATCTGAGGTCTCGTGAGCTTTGTATGCGGGAAAATTTAACTGCAGAGGTGGAGCGTTGTTTAGTTTTTTCTGGAGGTGAAGATAGTAGGGTATGAAAATTTTGATACTTCCAACACTTATCCAGTGTTGCAAATTTCTAGATAGCATATCTGCTTCAGGGCTCCTTTTTTTTTTTCTTTTCTTTTCTCTCGCTTTAGAAAGGTTTCGCACCTCTTAAAATTGATGTTCATTTGTCTCCAACTCAATTGTAGTCTCATCAGTAGGGGTTTTTTTAGCTGAGAGGATTGTTAATTATGAGGATGCTCTTTTTCCTTGTTATTGCGAGGAGATTGGGACCAGTAATCATCTATTCCATCACTGTACTATTATGTGGATTTTTTAGGGTAGATTCATGCATTGGTTCGGGTGTTTAAGTTGTCTATCTAGGGACCCTTGAACAAAATCTTCAAGAATGGCACAGCTCGGTAAGAGGTAATTTTCAGTGTGGGGATATTATTCTTCTATGCAAAGGCTTTTATTGATCTATCTAGTTAGTTCGCAATCGACTTATCTTCGAGTCCAAGGTCTACAATTGGGATGTGATTTTTTATCTTTCCTTTCAATGTTTGGCCTTTTGGTTGAAATTCTCAATTAGAAACTTTAGTTGCACAGGTTCTGATCAGATTAGACGCCATGAATGTATCTTGAACTAGACTAACTAGTTTGATTTTTGTTTCTTTACTTATATTGTAAGTTTTTATTCCTTCGGTCACTATCTTCTTAATGTTGCTCTTTTAATTTAATTATGCTCGATTGCTATAAAGAAATAAATTAAAGATACACTTACATATTCCATACGGCTCTTATCTATAATCCTCGAGTATATGGACAATAATGAAGTACAATGACAATAATTACGTGAACTTGAGGCACTATGCTGTGGTGTGATTTGTATTCTGTGTTTAACCGTGCCTAGATAATGGGGGATAGATAGTATGATAAAAATGGTAATCTAATACCGCTAATTGTTAAGGAATTCGTTGGAGGCTTGAAGAGGATGCTTGAATAATTCCGATAGAAGCGAAACGCAGTTTGTTTCTCCTAATCAAGTTGAAGTTTCCGCGAGGATAAACTTTCTTGGAAAATAAATTCCAGACAGTTGTAAAATTGAATTCCAGGCTGATGACTAGTTGATGGCTTCAAAGCAAATGAATTCCAGGTTGATGACTAGTTGATCGTTTCAAAGCATTGCTTGCACGATTTGGAGATGGGTTGTCAGTTTGGGATTGAAGAAATGTCATCTTAGAGATTGATCGTAATTGGTTACTCTCCTGGGCTTTTGGTTAAAGATCATGTATTGTGCTTGACTTGGCTAATTCAGCGTAAGGAATTTAAAATTGTTTCATGCAAAATCTTGTTGTGTGTGGTCCCGCACCATGTGATGGGGGGACCACCACATTAATTAAAGGAGAGGCAGTTGACTATCTCTCTTAATTAAAAAGCTGGAGCTGCCACTGTAGACGCAGTAGAAGAAAAACAAGAGAGAGGAGAAAACCGAGAGAAAAAGAGAAGAAGAGGCAGCAGAGCAGTCCGTGCTCTTCCTTCGATTCCTAGCTCGTTCACCGTTGGATCGGGCTGAAATTTTGACAGAAGCTTCTAGACACGTTGCTCTTCATTCTGGACGGTTGGATTGAAGATTGGTGGCGTGGAAGCTGGCCGTTTTGACAGAAAACGGGGCTGTCAGTTTGTGAGTTTTTTCTCCAATAATTCTCTTATAATCTTGTTGTAATCCGAGAATAAGTTGTTCTTGATGATATTATGTTGTATCCCTTAGTTGAATCTGAGGAAGAACAGTTGTGAACCCATTATTGTTGATAGTGGAAGTTTTTTAGGTGGACTACGGTCCCGTGGTTTTTCCCGCATCGGGTTTTCCACGTAAAAATCTTGGTGTTGATTTGTGTGAATTTTTGCATTATATTTGGTCATTGTTTGATTCTGTTTTTACTGCACAAAGAAGGAAATAATTGGGACTTGTGAATTGTATTCCGCTAAATTGGTGTCCGGTTGTTCCTAGTTTTCCCAACAAGTGGTATCAGAGCACTGGTTGTGTAGATTGAATTTCTTGTGCAGTTAAAATGGAGAAGGAAGATTCGGGCATGATAAAGCTCACTTCCTCAAATTATTTTCTATGGAAAACAATGATGGAGGATCACTTATATTGCAATGATTTGGCTTTACCGATTGAATGTAAAGGAATAAAGCCTGATGAAATGGATGATGCAAAATGGAATGGGCTTAATAGAAAGGCTACCGCTAATGTTAGAAAATGGGTATCCTCCAAGTCTATTAATCATATTTCTCAAGAACATGACTGCTATACAGTTTGGAAGATGTTGGAAGAAACCTTTGCCAAGGAGAGTGCACAAAACAAGGTTTTTGTAATTAGAGACCTTGTGAATTTGAAGTATAGAGATGGTGAAGATGCTTCGGTGCATATAAATGTATTCCAAGGATTCTTGAATCAGTTGTCATTGATGAATCTTGAGTTAGCCGATGAAATGCAAGCATTAATCCTATTGAGTTCATTGCCGGATAGTTGGGAGACTTTGGTGGTGTCACTTAGCAATTCTACTCCGAATGGAAAGCTCACTTTGAAAACAGTGAAGGATTGTATCCTCAACGAAGAGAAGAGGAGGAAAGGGACAAGCACTTCCGAGTCTCATGCACTTGTTACAGAAAGTCGGGGGAGAAGTCCAAGCAGGTTCTCTCACAGCAAGCAAGATAGAGAATCCAGCAATAGAAAAGGCAAATGGAAGCCAAGAGGAAGATCTCAGTTAAGGAAGGGTTTCAAGTGTTATTATTGTGACAAGCCTGGGCATATGCAAAAGGATTGCAGAAAGTACAAAAGAGATCAAAAGGGTAAAAATGAAGACAAGAATGAAGAGAATGGTACAGCTGCAGTTGTATTTGATGGTGATGTTGCCATTGTTTGTGATGATGGTTGTGTTAATCTTGCATGTCAGGATACTACCTGGGTTGCAGATTCAGCAGCTTCTTACCATGTAACACCTCGACGTGATTTTTACACATCCTACACTGCTGGTGACTTTGGTCAAGTTAGGATGGGAAATCAAGGGATGGCTAGTGTTGTGGGCATTGGAGACATTTGGTTGGAAACCAATACTGGGTGCAAGTTGCTACTCAAAGATGTTAGGCATGTGCCTGATATGCGCCTACATTTGATCTCTACAGGTACTCTTGATGAAGAAGGCTATTACAATTTCTTTGGAGATGGTAAATGGAAACTCTCCAGAAATTCCCTAATTGTTGCTAAAGGGAAAAAGATGGGTCTCTACATGTCACAAGCCAAGGTGATCAAAGGGGAGGTGAATGCAATTGAAGATTGCTCTACTGATTTATGGCATAAACGGCTTGGACATTTGAGTGAGAAAGGCCTTGGCATCCTTGCCAAGAAAAACTACCTTCCATTAAAAGGTATGAACTTGAACACATGTACTCATTGTTTAGTTGGTAAACAACATAGAGTAGCATTTCAAAGATCACCTTCACATAGAAGATCACATGTTCTTGATTTAGTTCATACTGATGTTTGCTCTATGATTGATAAGTCTATTGGAGGTGCATTGTACTTTGTTAGTTTTATTGATGATCACTCCAGGAAAATTTGGGCCACTTGTTTGAAATCCAAAGATCAGGTGCTTGATGTCTTTAAGGATTTCCATGCCAGAGTTGAAAGAGAAACTGGTAGAAAGCTGAAATGTATTCGAGCTGACAATGGTGGTGAATACAGAGGTCCTTTTGAGAAGTATTGCAGGGAACATGGTATCAAGTTGGAGAAGACAGTTCCTAAGACTCCACAGCAGAATGGAGTGGCTGAGAGAATGAACCGAACCATTGTTGAAAGAATTAGATGTATGCTCTCTCATGCAAAGCTGCCTAAGTCCTTTTGGGGTGAGGCAATGAAGACTGCAGTTGCCATGATCAACCTTTCTCCATCAGTTCCTCTTGATTTTGATGTTCCAAATAGAGTTTGGAAAGGAAAGGATGTCTCTTATGCACACTTGAGAGTGTTTGGATGCAGAGCATTCGTACATGTTCCAAGGGATGAAAGGTCTAAGCTTGACAGCAAGACAAAACAGTGTATTTTCTTGGGCTCTGAAGATGATGAGTTTGGCTATAGGTTATGGGATCCAAAGGAGAAGAAAATTGTGAGAAGCAGAGATGTTATCTTCTTTGAAGATCAAACCATTGAAGACTTTGAACAGAAGGAGAAAACAGAGTCTACTACTTTTATCCCATCTAATTCAAATCCAATACCTACTCCACAGTTACCTTTGATGCCTGCTAATCACGGGGGAGATTTGCAAAATGATGATAATGGTGGTTTTCTTAATGAGCCATTAGTTGGTGATCCTGAATCAGCTAATGATGATATTGATGTTATTCCTGAACAAGTTATGCAGGAAGCTCCAGATGAGCCACAATTGAGGAGGTCAACTAGACCTCGCCAACCTTCCACCAAATACTCTCCTCATGAATATGTGCTGGTTACTGATGGGGGAGAGCCAGAATGCTTTGATGAAGCTATGTCACATGAGAAGAAAAGTGAGTGGTTGAAAGCAATGCAAGAAGAGATGAAATCCTTGCATGAAAACCATACTTTTGAGTTAGTGAAGCTTCCTAAAGGTAAAAGAGCACTCAAGAACAAATGGGTGTTCAGGCTGAAAATTGATGAACATTGCTCACAGCCAAGGTACAAGGCAAGATTGGTTGTGAAAGGTTTCGGTCAGAAGAAGGGTATTGATTTTGAAGAAATCTTTTCACCAGTGGTCAAGATGTCTTCAATCCGAGTTGTGCTTGGTTTAGCTGCTAGTTTGAATCTTGAAGTTGAACAACTTGATGTGAAAACTGCCTTTCTCCATGGTGATTTAGATGAAGAGATCTACATGGAGCAGCCTGAAGGGTTTGAAGCAAAAGGTAAAGAGCAGTTAGTTTGCAGGTTGAAAAAGAGCCTATATGGTTTAAAGCAAGCTCCAAGACAATGGTACAAGAAGTTTGATTCTTTTATGGTGGATCATGGTTATGACAGGACCACTTCTGATCATTGTGTATTTATGAAAAGGTTTCCAGATGGAAACTTTATTATTCTCCTGTTGTATGTGGATGATATGTTGATTGTTGGCCATGATGCTAAGAAGATTCAGATGTTAAAGGAAGAGTTAAGCAAGTCTTTTGCAATGAAAGACTTAGGACCGGCAAAACAGATTCTTGGCATGAAGATCACACGTGACAGGAAGAAGGAGAAACTTTGGCTATCTCAGGAGAGATATGTTCAAAAGGTACTTGAGAGATTCAACATGAGCAACTCCAAACCGGTTTGTTCTCCACTTGCAAGCCACTTTAAACTAAGTTCTAAGCAGTGTCCTTCAAGTGATGAAGAAAGAGATGAGATGAAAAAGGTTCCTTATGCATCCGCAGTTGGTAGCTTGATGTATGCCATGGTTTGCACAAGGCCGGATATAGCTCATGCAGTTGGTGTGGTTAGTCGGTTCCTCTCTGATCCTGGTAAAGAACACTGGTCAGCAGTGAAATGGATACTCAGGTATCTCAAAGGTACTTCTAGTTTCAGCCTATGTTTTGGTAATAATAAACTTGTGTTGGATGGATACACAGATGCAGATATGGCTGGTGATGTTGATTCTAGAAAGTCCACATCAGGATACTTGATGAAGTTTGCAGGGGGAGCAGTCTCATGGCAATCAAGGTTGCAAAAATGTGTTGCATTATCCACTACAGAAGCTGAATATATTGCTCTTACTGAAGGGGGCAAAGAGTTGTTGTGGATGAAGAAGTTCTTACATGAACTTGGCCTAGTTCAAGAGAACTTTGTGTTGCACTGTGATAGTCAAAGTGCAATCCATCTCAGTAAGCATCCTACTTTTCACTCTCGATCAAAGCACATTGAGGTTAGATATCAATGGATTCGAGATGCTATGGAGATGAAGTCATTTGTTGTTGAGAAGATCCATACCGATGATAATGTGTCAGACATGATGACCAAACCTCTACCGAGAGAGAAGTTTGAGTTTTGCAAAAGGGAAGCAGGCTTGTCAGAGCCTCCTAAATTGAAGCTTACATGTTGATCGCCAGTATGGCGAATTCCTCACATGGTGCGTGAGGGGGAGATTTGTTGTGTGTGGTCCCGCACCATGTGATGGGGGGACCACCACATTAATTAAAGGAGAGGCAGTTGACTATCTCTCTTAATTAAAAAGCTGGAGCTGCCACTGTAGACGCAGTAGAAGAAAAACAAGAGAGAAGAGAAAACCGAGAGAAAAAGAGAAGAAGAGGCAGCAGAGCAGTCCGTGCTCTTCCTTCGATTCCTAGCTCGTTCACCGTTGGATCGGGCTGAAATTTTGACAGAAGCTTCTAGACACGTTGCTCTTCATTCTGGACGGTTGGATTGAAGATTGGTGGCGTGGAAGCTGGCCGTTTTGACAGAAAACGGGGCTGTCAGTTTGTGAGTTTTTTCTCCAATAATTCTCTTATAATCTTGTTGTAATCCGAGAATAAGTTGTTCTTGATGATATTATGTTGTATCCCTTAGTTGAATCTGAGGAAGAACAGTTGTGAACCCATTATTGTTGATAGTGGAAGTTTTTTAGGTGGACTACGGTCCCGTGGTTTTTCCCGCATCGGGTTTTCCACGTAAAAATCTTGGTGTTGATTTGTGTGAATTTTTGCATTATATTTGGTCATTGTTTGATTCTGTTTTTACTGCACAAAGAAGGAAATAATTGGGACTTGTGAATTGTATTCCGCTAAATTGGTGTCCGGTTGTTCCTAGTTTTCCCAACAAATCTCTAGCTCAGAATATACTTCATGTCTGAATGCGAAAGGTCCACATGCCATTTAAAAACTCTTCTTGGGCTGGAAACCCGTCAACTTTCGCTTGGCTTCATTGCCATCAGACAAGAAAATTAAAGTCGTTGAAAATTCTTATGTTGACGATCCGGTTGCTGAATTTTCCCTGCATGCTTCCAGCACAATTGCTAGGCTTCACGGTGCAATTAGAGCACGGAATCTTAAGTTTGGTGCTTGTTTCAACACAATGAATTCCTCAAATGACAAATATATATCCTTATCCAATTAGAAGTTCCAAATTGAATTTTCATTGATCGGTCAATCGAAACAAACAGTAATAATTGACCACAATTATCCTTCTTGGTTGTTGAGAATAACCTTTCAAAATGATGCCTATAAATAGGCTCTGGCATGTCGATGTTCTTACAAAATCCATACTTCATACGTTCATTTATTTATTTTTTCACTGCTATCTCACTATACATTCTTTATTCTGATCGCCCAACACTCTTTAGCTCTGCTCAAGCTTTTATTGCTCTTCTGCAAGGCTGTTCAACAAAGACTTAGTGTATATCATGGGAAGTATTGCCAAGTTGAGTCGTAATTCTTTCCCAGATGGTTTCCTTTTTGGATCTTCTTCATCAGCTTACCAGGTACAAACATTGCTTCAAGTACTCTGGTCGAAGAGAGAAACGCCTCAATTGATTGCTCTCTGATAACGTTTAAATTATATGCAGTTTGAAGGTGAAACAAACAGGAGAGGTAAAGGGCCGAATATATGGGACACCTTCATCGAGGAGCATCCAGGTATCTCTTTATTCAATGCAGGGGTTCGTTACAATGCTTTCCTAACTAAAACAACGAATATAAATCTCTCAAGGAGTCACCTGCCAGCATGTTGATGGCCTGCCTAAAACCATAGTGTATTTTGTCTATTAAATCCGAAAGGAGAGAGGAAAGGGAAAGAAAGAAGGTGACTTTTGGGGTTAGGGGGCGAAAGTGCGTGCAAATTAAAGATGTAAATATGATTTTTATCAAATAATATATATTCAAAGGAATTTAAGAACAGATTCTGAAAAATTGCAGAGAGGATAAGCGACCATAGCAATGCGAAGGTGGCAGTTGATTTCTATAATCGCTACAAGGTACGATGTTCATCTTATTTTTCTTTTGGTTGCCTCTTGTCGATCTGATCACCATTACACTTGCTGATATATTTTACACACAAAATGTTACAGGAAGATGTGCAAAGAATGAGGGGAATGGGAATGGATGCTTTCAGATTCTCTATTTCTTGGTCTAGGGTATTACCACGTAAGTGTGTTCTTTTGTTTTTACCCTACTTCTCGTTCCTTTTTAATTCACCAGGATGGGACGCGACTTGACATTCGAAGTCCCACATTTTTCCTTACTTTGACTTTTCAATCATCGAATTGAATTCATCAGATGGCAGACTAAGTGCTGGAATAAACGAAGAAGGGATCCAGTTTTACAGCAATCTCATCGATGAGCTCATAAAAAATGGTTATAACCCTTTCCTTTTCCTCGATCACTGTGTTTCATAATAATGTTACCGACTAAATAAGCATCTTGAAGTGGCCATGGTAAATGCAGGGGCAATCTTACTTTGCTTGAATTTCGAAGATTTGAAAAGCATTTTCCAAACTTTCATACAAAACGTTTCACACTTTAGTTTTCTCATATTATTTTTGCTCTGAAATGTACAGGTATACAGCCTTATGTAACTCTCTTTCATTGGGACACTCCACAAGCAATTGAGGACAAATATGGTGGTTTCTTGAGCCCTGATATTTTGTAAGTAATCGTTTTTATATTCATATTATATAAACATCCCACTTTAATTTGAATCCTCCATGCTTGAATCTAATCATTTCAAAACTCGTATAGAAACGATTTCCGAGACTTTGTGGAGCTTTGCTTTCAAAGATTTGGAGACCGAGTGAAGCACTGGATCACTTTAAATGAGCCTTTTATGTTTAGCGTCAATGGTTATGACACGGGCAGCATGGCACCCGGCAGAATTTCAACTTTGGAGAATTATCCAGGCCAGCCCAAAATCTCTGGTGCCACCGAGGTTTACATTGTAACCCATCATCTATTGCTTGCTCATGCAACGGCTGTGAAAGTATACAAGGAAAAGTATCAGGTTTGCAAAAGCTAAAGCTATAATTAATTTGTGGTTCGTTTCATAACATGTTTCACCAAAGTTTTCAGTGTGACTGTGCTAATTTTATCATTGACAAAATCTCGTCAGACGCGTCAAGGAGGAAAAATTGGGATAACCCTCGTTTCTCATTGGTTTGAACCTTACTCAACTAGTGAAAGTGATCGGATGGCAACTGAACGAAGCCTTGATTTTATGCTTGGATGGTAAGCATTTTGCCAGCTGATTTGGATATATAATAATTTGAAACATTAATTTGGATTCTTAAATTCTATGGAGAAGAAACCAGGATCACCGGTTAATCTAGTGTATCCTTGTATGTCTTTGGCAGGTACATGGATCCTCTAACTAAAGGTGAGTATCCACAGAATATGCACGACTACGTCGGAGGAAGATTGCCTAGATTCAGTGAGGAGGAATCCAAGATGCTGAGAGGATCTTATGACTTTATCGGGATCAATTACTACACTACATATTATGCTCAGAACGTTGAGGATGTTAACTATAAAAATATTGGGTTCATGGAAGATGCTCGTGTTAACTGGCCAGGTGAATTTATTTACTTGTTAATTAAATGATAAAAAAAAAACTCTCAGAATAAGAAGAATACAAGGTCTAAAATTCTACGCTTTCTCACTTGTGTTGATGTTATTTTACAGGGGAGAGAAATGGAATACCAATAGGCCCACAGGTGAATGTGATTCTTCATTCTTGTTTCAACAAATTAGTAATTGATGTGTAGAATCTTTCTCTTTTCCCCTTGGTATTGAGATATATAAATCAAATTCGCAGGCGGGTTCAAGTTGGCTTTATATTTATCCCGAAGGTATTCGTCATCTTTTGAATTACGTAAAGGACGCGTATGAAAATCCAACAATATATATCACTGAAAATGGTAAGAACAGAGCTAACAGCCCTCATGTGTTTATGGTTATAGCTGTCAAGAAGCTCTGATTTACTGATTTGTCGGTTTTTTTTTTAATTAGGAGTTGATGACGTGAGTTCCTCGTCACTAGAGGAAGCCCTGAATGATCCCATAAGAGAGCAATATTATAAAGACATTTTCCACAATGTTCTGAAATCTATCAAGTGAGTTTGTGCTTTCCAAATTCATGTTCTCGCTTCCTTTTTCAAACTGTACTAGTTTTTATTTTAAAAGGAATTTCTTTCTCAGTCTGTTCTGCTCTAAAAGCTTGACTTTTGCAGTGACCATGGTGTCGATGTCAAGGGGTTTTTTGCTTGGTCATTCTTGGATGATTTTGAATGGGGATCCGGCTATGGTTCAAGGTTTGGTCTCTTCTACATTGACTACGAAAACAACTTGAAACGATATGCCAAAAATTCTGTGAAGTGGTTTGAGCAATTTCTGAAGAAGGACGAAAGTACTAAACTCAACGATAACATGTGAGGACTCTTTTCATCTCCTCTTATTATTATCAAAAAAATCTCTCAACATTTCTCATAGCACAAATGATTGCAATAACAGAGAATCAAAATCTCGAGTGGAGGAGGGATCAGCTCGTAGCCGTAAGAAGTCGAGAATTGAATAAACAATGGCACGAAATATATAATAAGGTATTCTTGTATATCATCTTCCATAAATACTAATTTTATTGTGTTCATTTTTCATGCTTAACAAACTAATAATTTTATTAACAATGCAGGAGCCCTTTTCGTATGATCAAGACCTTCCAAACGCTGGAGTCATACTTTGTTGCAGCAAGTTAGGTTTCCACGTCTGATAAATTCTATTCCATGTTTGCGTCCTTCCAGTTTACGGACATCAGTGGATCTTTGTCTTCGAATTCTCACATCTTCGTCGAGGATGCTGTTCTTGCTGTCATAATAACATTTATTTGTATTTTTTATTTTTTTATTGTTTACGTGTATTGACTGGTTATTAATCGAATTCGATATTAAATAATAACTTGCTCCGCGCAATTTCTTTTTCCAGTAATATTTTGAAGGATACTTCTATTCATGCATTAACCTTTTCACTAGAATTCGAGGAATGCATTGTCAGACTGAAATTTATCAAGACCAAGTGAAAAATAAATAGATAATACCTATGGAACTTAATTAATTCCTGAGGATGCAAAATGTAGGGTCTCTTTGAAATAATCCTTAAATTCAAGGGGATCAGGGGTGTAAGCAATTTTGGCGCTTATAGTGCTAAAGTGGCCGAATTTGCCGGTTAAGAACCTCATTTCTCCATCTCATTGGATTCCCCGCGGCGGCTTTTTTGTCAAGGTATTACACGTGTTCGTTGTTTCTTGATGGATTATCGCTCACAGCATTTTATTTTATTTTATTTTCGTTTTCTCTCTTCACTGAAATTCCGACAACATATATCGATGGTATTACCGAAAAAATTATTTCGTTGGTATATACCAATGGTTTTACCGACTGATTTACATTCTTCGGTAAATATCACCGCAAATTACCGACAGAAAAAGACCATCGGTAATTCCGTTGGTTTTAGTCAAATTTATGGTGGTGTTTGTGCATACGGTCAAAACCTAAAAGTTTTTCATGCGTGTTTTCTGAAGAGAGATAAAAACCATTTTTATCATGATTTAAAAAATACAAAAAGAATATCATAACCGGTTTATGATTATCTATTAGGGTTTGATTAAAATATAAAATATCCCATATAATTATTTTGTCATTCGGAATGCTATGACTTAGCTATATCCACGAAATAAATAAGTTTGGCCTTTGGAATGGTCAGGATTTAACCCGATAAGGTAGAGACTCCCTCATGAAAGGAGATCTACATTGAACTTTAGACAAGACCAATAGACAGAAATGCGAATTAGAATAACCATCAAATAACAACGCAACTTACCCTAGATATGGTGCCCTGGGGTGACGCGTTTTTCCCGTGCACAACCAATCCCTTACTCGGACTCTCGCATACCATTAGGTTTTCTAGCGACCATAATACTACGCGGCGACTCTTGAACCTTATAATCATAATTTTATGATTAAATCCAAAACCCTTTGTCAACACAGTTAGGAGACAGATCTGCCAATCGACGCCGTGCACGCCACGACAATGGGCTTCCTGTGTTTGCTGTTTCTCTTTCTCCAACCTGGCGTGGCATTGTTTTGACTTTCTCCACAAGAGAAAGCATAGCCATTCCACTTAAGTCAAGCATTGGGTTCAAGGTAGGTGATGACAATAACATTTGGTCTTGGATTGATTCTTGGCTAGGTACTCCAGCTCCTCTTCATAATTTATTTCCTAGACTATTTAATCTTTCTCTTCAGCAATCAGTTGGCCTTGCCAATATGTATAGCCCGATTGATAATTCGATCAGCTTGGCTTTAGAGGAGGAATCTGAGGTCTCGTGAGCTTTGTATGCGGGAAAATTTAACTGCAGAGGTGGAGCGTTGTTTAGTTTTTTCTGGAGGTGAAGATAGTAGGGTATGAAAATTTGATACTTCCAACACTTATCCAGTGTTGCAAATTTCTAGATAGCATATCTGCTTCAGGGGCTCCTTTTTTTTTTTCTTTTCTTTTCTCTCGCTTTAGAAAGGTTTCGCACCTCTTAAAATTGATGTTCATTTGTCTCCAACTCAATTGTAGTCTCATCAGTAGGGGTTTTTTAGCTGAGAGGATTGTTAATTATGAGGATGCTCTTTTTCCTTGTTATTGCGAGGAGATTGGGACCAGTAATCATCTATTCCATCACTGTACTATTATGTGGATTTTTTAGGGTAGATTCATGCATTGGTTCGGGTGTTTAAGTTGTCTATCTAGGGACCTTGAACAAAATCTTCAAGAATGGCACAGCTCGGTAAGAGGTAATTTTCAGTGTGGGGATATTATTCTTCTATGCAAAGGCTTTTATTGATCTATCTAGTTAGTTCGCAATCGACTTATCTTCGAGTCCAAGGTCTACAATTGGGATGTGATTTTTTATCTTTCCTTTCAATGTTTGGCCTTTTGGTTGAAATTCTCAATTAGAAACTTTAGTTGCACAGGTTCTGATCAGATTAGACGCCATGAATGTATCTTGAACTAGACTAACTAGTTTGATTTTTGTTTCTTTACTTATATTGTAAGTTTTTATTCCTTCGGTCACTATCTTCTTAATGTTGCTCTTTTAATTTAATTATGCTCGATTGCTATAAAGAAATAAATTAAAGATACACTTACATATTCCATACGGCTCTTATCTATAATCCTCGAGTATATGGACAATAATGAAGTACAATGACAATAATTACGTGAACTTGAGGCACTATGCTGTGGTGTGATTTGTATTCTGTGTTTAACCGTGCCTAGATAATGGGGGATAGATAGTATGATAAAAATGGTAATCTAATACCGCTAATTGTTAAGGAATTCGTTGGAGGCTTGAAGAGGATGCTTGAATAATTCCGATAGAAGCGAAACGCAGTTTGTTTCTCCTAATCAAGTTGAAGTTTCCGCGAGGATAAACTTTCTTGGAAAATAAATTCCAGACAGTTGTAAAATTGAATTCCAGGCTGATGACTAGTTGATGGCTTCAAAGCAAATGAATTCCAGGTTGATGACTAGTTGATCGTTTCAAAGCATTGCTTGCACGATTTGGAGATGGGTTGTCAGTTTGGGATTGAAGAAATGTCATCTTAGAGATTGATCGTAATTGGTTACTCTCCTGGGCTTTTGGTTAAAGATCATGTATTGTGCTTGACTTGGCTAATTCAGCGTAAAGAATTTAAAATTGTTTCATGCAAAATCTCTAGCTCAGAATATACTTCATGTCTGAATGCGAAAGGTCCACATGCCATTTAAAAACTCTTCTTGGGCTGGAAACCCGTCAACTTTCGCTTGGCTTCATTGCCATCAGACAAGAAAATTAAAGTCGTTGAAAATTCTTATGTTGACGATCCGGTTGCTGAATTTTCCCTGCATGCTTCCAGCACAATTGCTAGGCTTCACGGTGCAATTAGAGCACGGAATCTTAAGTTTGGTGCTTGTTTCAACACAATGAATTCCTCAAATGACAAATATATATCCTTATCCAATTAGAAGTTCCAAATTGAATTTTCATTGATCGGTCAATCGAAACAAACAGTAATAATTGACCACAATTATCCTTCTTGGTTGTTGAGAATAACCTTTCAAAATGATGCCTATAAATAGGCTCTGGCATGTCGATGTTCTTACAAAATCCATACTTCATACGTTCATTTATTTATTTTTTCACTGCTATCTCACTATACATTCTTTATTCTGATCGCCCAACACTCTTTAGCTCTGCTCAAGCTTTTATTGCTCTTCTGCAAGGCTGTTCAACAAAGACTTAGTGTATATCATGGGAAGTATTGCCAAGTTGAGTCGTAATTCTTTCCCAGATGGTTTCCTTTTTGGATCTTCTTCATCAGCTTACCAGGTACAAACATTGCTTCAAGTACTCTGGTCGAAGAGAGAAACGCCTCAATTGATTGCTCTCTGATAACGTTTAAATTATATGCAGTTTGAAGGTGAAACAAACAGGAGAGGTAAAGGGCCGAATATATGGGACACCTTCATCGAGGAGCATCCAGGTATCTCTTTATTCAATGCAGGGGTTCGTTACAATGCTTTCCTAACTAAAACAACGAATATAAATCTCTCAAGGAGTCACCTGCCAGCATGTTGATGGCCTGCCTAAAACCATAGTGTATTTTGTCTATTAAATCCGAAAGGAGAGAGGAAAGGGAAAGAAAGAAGGTGACTTTTGGGGTTAGGGGGCGAAAGTGCGTGCAAATTAAAGATGTAAATATGATTTTTATCAAATAATATATATTCAAAGGAATTTAAGAACAGATTCTGAAAAATTGCAGAGAGGATAAGCGACCATAGCAATGCGAAGGTGGCAGTTGATTTCTATAATCGCTACAAGGTACGATGTTCATCTTATTTTTCTTTTGGTTGCCTCTTGTCGATCTGATCACCATTACACTTGCTGATATATTTTACACACAAAATGTTACAGGAAGATGTGCAAAGAATGAGGGGAATGGGAATGGATGCTTTCAGATTCTCTATTTCTTGGTCTAGGGTATTACCACGTAAGTGTGTTCTTTTGTTTTTACCCTACTTCTCGTTCCTTTTTAATTCACCAGGATGGGACGCGACTTGACATTCGAAGTCCCACATTTTTCCTTACTTTGACTTTTCAATCATCGAATTGAATTCATCAGATGGCAGACTAAGTGCTGGAATAAACGAAGAAGGGATCCAGTTTTACAGCAATCTCATCGATGAGCTCATAAAAAATGGTTATAACCCTTTCCTTTTCCTCGATCACTGTGTTTCATAATAATGTTACCGACTAAATAAGCATCTTGAAGTGGCCATGGTAAATGCAGGGGCAATCTTACTTTGCTTGAATTTCGAAGATTTGAAAAGCATTTTCCAAACTTTCATACAAAACGTTTCACACTTTAGTTTTCTCATATTATTTTTGCTCTGAAATGTACAGGTATACAGCCTTATGTAACTCTCTTTCATTGGGACACTCCACAAGCAATTGAGGACAAATATGGTGGTTTCTTGAGCCCTGATATTTTGTAAGTAATCGTTTTTATATTCATATTATATAAACATCCCACTTTAATTTGAATCCTCCATGCTTGAATCTAATCATTTCAAAACTCGTATAGAAACGATTTCCGAGACTTTGTGGAGCTTTGCTTTCAAAGATTTGGAGACCGAGTGAAGCACTGGATCACTTTAAATGAGCCTTTTATGTTTAGCGTCAATGGTTATGACACGGGCAGCATGGCACCCGGCAGAATTTCAACTTTGGAGAATTATCCAGGCCAGCCCAAAATCTCTGGTGCCACCGAGGTTTACATTGTAACCCATCATCTATTGCTTGCTCATGCAACGGCTGTGAAAGTATACAAGGAAAAGTATCAGGTTTGCAAAAGCTAAAGCTATAATTAATTTGTGGTTCGTTTCATAACATGTTTCACCAAAGTTTTCAGTGTGACTGTGCTAATTTTATCATTGACAAAATCTCGTCAGACGCGTCAAGGAGGAAAAATTGGGATAACCCTCGTTTCTCATTGGTTTGAACCTTACTCAACTAGTGAAAGTGATCGGATGGCAACTGAACGAAGCCTTGATTTTATGCTTGGATGGTAAGCATTTTGCCAGCTGATTTGGATATATAATAATTTGAAACATTAATTTGGATTCTTAAATTCTATGGAGAAGAAACCAGGATCACCGGTTAATCTAGTGTATCCTTGTATGTCTTTGGCAGGTACATGGATCCTCTAACTAAAGGTGAGTATCCACAGAATATGCACGACTACGTCGGAGGAAGATTGCCTAGATTCAGTGAGGAGGAATCCAAGATGCTGAGAGGATCTTATGACTTTATCGGGATCAATTACTACACTACATATTATGCTCAGAACGTTGAGGATGTTAACTATAAAAATATTGGGTTCATGGAAGATGCTCGTGTTAACTGGCCAGGTGAATTTATTTACTTGTTAATTAAATGATAAAAAAAAAAAAAAAAAACTCTCAGAATAAGAAGAATACAAGGTCTAAAAATTCTACGCTTTCTCACTTGTGTTGATGTTATTTTACAGGGGAGAGAAATGGAATACCAATAGGCCCACAGGTGAATGTGATTCTTCATTCTTGTTTCAACAAATTAGTAATTGATGTGTAGAATCTTTCTCTTTTCCCCTTGGTATTGAGATATATAAATCAAATTCGCAGGCGGGTTCAAGTTGGCTTTATATTTATCCCGAAGGTATTCGTCATCTTTTGAATTACGTAAAGGACGCGTATGAAAATCCAACAATATATATCACTGAAAATGGTAAGAACAGAGCTAACAGCCCTCATGTGTTTATGGTTATAGCTGTCAAGAAGCTCTGATTTACTGATTTGTCGGTTTTTTTTTTTTAATTAGGAGTTGATGACGTGAGTTCCTCGTCACTAGAGGAAGCCCTGAATGATCCCATAAGAGAGCAATATTATAAAGACATTTTCCACAATGTTCTGAAATCTATCAAGTGAGTTTGTGCTTTCCAAATTCATGTTCTCGCTTCCTTTTTCAAACTGTACTAGTTTTTATTTTAAAAGGAATTTCTTTCTCAGTCTGTTCTGCTCTAAAAGCTTGACTTTTGCAGTGACCATGGTGTCGATGTCAAGGGGTTTTTTGCTTGGTCATTCTTGGATGATTTTGAATGGGGATCCGGCTATGGTTCAAGGTTTGGTCTCTTCTACATTGACTACGAAAACAACTTGAAACGATATGCCAAAAATTCTGTGAAGTGGTTTGAGCAATTTCTGAAGAAGGACGAAAGTACTAAACTCAACGATAACATGTGAGGACTCTTTTCATCTCCTCTTATTATTATCAAAAAAATCTCTCAACATTTCTCATAGCACAAATGATTGCAATAACAGAGAATCAAAATCTCGAGTGGAGGAGGGATCAGCTCGTAGCCGTAAGAAGTCGAGAATTGAATAAACAATGGCACGAAATATATAATAAGGTATTCTTGTATATCATCTTCCATAAATACTAATTTTATTGTGTTCATTTTTCATGCTTAACAAACTAATAATTTTATTAACAATGCAGGAGCCCTTTTCGTATGATCAAGACCTTCCAAACGCTGGAGTCATACTTTGTTGCAGCAAGTTAGGTTTCCACGTCTGATAAATTCTATTCCATGTTTGCGTCCTTCCAGTTTACGGACATCAGTGGATCTTTGTCTTCGAATTCTCACATCTTCGTCGAGGATGCTGTTCTTGCTGTCATAATAACATTTATTTGTATTTTTTATTTTTTTATTGTTTACGTGTATTGACTGGTTATTAATCGAATTCGATATTAAATAATAACTTGCTCCGCGCAATTTCTTTTTCCAGTAATATTTTGAAGGATACTTCTATTCATGCATTAACCTTTTCACTAGAATTCGAGGAATGCATTGTCAGACTGAAATTTATCAAGACCAAGTGAAAAATAAATAGATAATACCTATGGAACTTAATTAATTCCTGAGGATGCAAAATGTAGGGTCTCTTTGAAATAATCCTTAAATTCAAGGGGATCAGGGGGTGTAAGCAATTTTGGCGCTTATAGTGCTAAAGTGGCCGAATTTGCCGGTTAAGAACCTCATTTCTCCATCTCATTGGATTCCCCGCGGCGGCTTTTTTGTCAAGGTATTACACGTGTTCGTTGTTTCTTGATGGATTATCGCTCACAGCATTTTATTTTATTTTATTTTCGTTTTTCTCTCTTCACTGAAATTCCGACAACATATATCGATGGTATTACCGAAAAAATTATTTCGTTGGTATATACCAATGGTTTTACCGACTGATTTACATTCTTCGGTAAATATCACCGCAAATTACCGACAGAAAAAGACCATCGGTAATTCCGTTGGTTTTAGTCAAATTTATGGTGGTGTTTGTGCATACGGTCAAAACCTAAAAGTTTTTCATGCGTGTTTTCTGAAGAGAGATAAAAACCATTTTTATCATGATTTAAAAAATACAAAAAGAATATCATAACCGGTTTATGATTATCTATTAGGGTTTGATTAAAATATAAAATATCCCATATAATTATTTTGTCATTCGGAATGCTATGACTTAGCTATATCCACGAAATAAATAAGTTTGGCCTTTGGAATGGTCAGGATTTAACCCGATAAGGTAGAGACTCCCTCATGAAAGGAGATCTACATTGAACTTTAGACAAGACCAATAGACAGAAATGCGAATTAGAATAACCATCAAATAACAACGCAACTTACCCTAGATATGGTGCCCTGGGGTGACGCGTTTTTCCCGTGCACAACCAATCCCTTACTCGGACTCTCGCATACCATTAGGTTTTCTAGCGACCATAATACTACGCGGCGACTCTTGAACCTTATAATCATAATTTTATGATTAAATCCAAAACCCTTTGTCAACACAGTTAGGAGACAGATCTGCCAATCGACGCCGTGCACGCCACGACAATGGGCTTCCTGTGTTTGCTGTTTCTCTTTCTCCAACCTGGCGTGGCATTGTTTTGACTTTCTCCACAAGAGAAAGCATAGCCATTCCACTTAAGTCAAGCATTGGGTTCAAGGTAGGTGATGACAATAACATTTGGTCTTGGATTGATTCTTGGCTAGGTACTCCAGCTCCTCTTCATAATTTATTTCCTAGACTATTTAATCTTTCTCTTCAGCAATCAGTTGGCCTTGCCAATATGTATAGCCCGATTGATAATTCGATCAGCTTGGCTTTAGAGGAGGAATCTGAGGTCTCGTGAGCTTTGTATGCGGGAAAATTTAACTGCAGAGGTGGAGCGTTGTTTAGTTTTTTCTGGAGGTGAAGATAGTAGGGTATGAAAATTTGATACTTCCAACACTTATCCAGTGTTGCAAATTTCTAGATAGCATATCTGCTTCAGGGGCTCCTTTTTTTTTTCTTTTCTTTTCTCTCGCTTTAGAAAGGTTTCGCACCTCTTAAAATTGATGTTCATTTGTCTCCAACTCAATTGTAGTCTCATCAGTAGGGGTTTTTTAGCTGAGAGGATTGTTAATTATGAGGATGCTCTTTTTCCTTGTTATTGCGAGGAGATTGGGACCAGTAATCATCTATTCCATCACTGTACTATTATGTGGATTTTTTAGGGTAGATTCATGCATTGGTTCGGGTGTTTAAGTTGTCTATCTAGGGACCTTGAACAAAATCTCACAAGAATGGCACAGCTCGGTAAGAGGTAATTTTCAGTGTGGGGATATTATTCTTCTATGCAAAGGCTTTTATTGATCTATCTAGTTAGTTCGCAATCGACTTATCTTCGAGTCCAAGGTCTACAATTGGGATGTGATTTTTTATCTTTCCTTTCAATGTTTGGCCTTTTGGTTGAAATTCTCAATTAGAAACTTTAGTTGCACAGGTTCTGATCAGATTAGACGCCATGAATGTATCTTGAACTAGACTAACTAGTTTGATTTTTGTTTCTTTACTTATATTGTAAGTTTTTATTCCTTCGGTCACTATCTTCTTAATGTTGCTCTTTTAATTTAATTATGCTCGATTGCTATAAAGAAATAAATTAAAGATACACTTACATATTCCATACGGCTCTTATCTATAATCCTCGAGTATATGGACAATAATGAAGTACAATGACAATAATTACGTGAACTTGAGGCACTATGCTGTGGTGTGATTTGTATTCTGTGTTTAACCGTGCCTAGATAATGGGGGATAGATAGTATGATAAAAATGGTAATCTAATACCGCTAATTGTTAAGGAATTCGTTGGAGGCTTGAAGAGGATGCTTGAATAATTCCGATAGAAGCGAAACGCAGTTTGTTTCTCCTAATCAAGTTGAAGTTTCCGCGAGGATAAACTTTCTTGGAAAATAAATTCCAGACAGTTGTAAAATTGAATTCCAGGCTGATGACTAGTTGATGGCTTCAAAGCAAATGAATTCCAGGTTGATGACTAGTTGATCGTTTCAAAGCATTGCTTGCACGATTTGGAGATGGGTTGTCAGTTTGGGATTGAAGAAATGTCATCTTAGAGATTGATCGTAATTGGTTACTCTCCTGGGCTTTTGGTTAAAGATCATGTATTGTGCTTGACTTGGCTAATTCAGCGTAAAGAATTTAAAATTGTTTCATGCAAAATCTCTAGCTCAGAATATACTTCATGTCTGAATGCGAAAGGTCCACATGCCATTTAAAAACTCTTCTTGGGCTGGAAACCCGTCAACTTTCGCTTGGCTTCATTGCCATCAGACAAGAAAATTAAAGTCGTTGAAAATTCTTATGTTGACGATCCGGTTGCTGAATTTTCCCTGCATGCTTCCAGCACAATTGCTAGGCTTCACGGTGCAATTAGAGCACGGAATCTTAAGTTTGGTGCTTGTTTCAACACAATGAATTCCTCAAATGACAAATATATATCCTTATCCAATTAGAAGTTCCAAATTGAATTTTCATTGATCGGTCAATCGAAACAAACAGTAATAATTGACCACAATTATCCTTCTTGGTTGTTGAGAATAACCTTTCAAAATGATGCCTATAAATAGGCTCTGGCATGTCGATGTTCTTACAAAATCCATACTTCATACGTTCATTTATTTATTTTTTCACTGCTATCTCACTATACATTCTTTATTCTGATCGCCCAACACTCTTTAGCTCTGCTCAAGCTTTTATTGCTCTTCTGCAAGGCTGTTCAACAAAGACTTAGTGTATATCATGGGAAGTATTGCCAAGTTGAGTCGTAATTCTTTCCCAGATGGTTTCCTTTTTGGATCTTCTTCATCAGCTTACCAGGTACAAACATTGCTTCAAGTACTCTGGTCGAAGAGAGAAACGCCTCAATTGATTGCTCTCTGATAACGTTTAAATTATATGCAGTTTGAAGGTGAAACAAACAGGAGAGGTAAAGGGCCGAATATATGGGACACCTTCATCGAGGAGCATCCAGGTATCTCTTTATTCAATGCAGGGGTTCGTTACAATGCTTTCCTAACTAAAACAACGAATATAAATCTCTCAAGGAGTCACCTGCCAGCATGTTGATGGCCTGCCTAAAACCATAGTGTATTTTGTCTATTAAATCCGAAAAGGAGAGAGGAAAGGGAAAGAAAGAAGGTGACTTTTGGGGTTAGGGGGCGAAAGTGCGTGCAAATTAAAGATGTAAATATGATTTTTATCAAATAATATATATTCAAAGGAATTTAAGAACAGATTCTGAAAAATTGCAGAGAGGATAAGCGACCATAGCAATGCGAAGGTGGCAGTTGATTTCTATAATCGCTACAAGGTACGATGTTCATCTTATTTTTCTTTTGGTTGCCTCTTGTCGATCTGATCACCATTACACTTGCTGATATATTTTACACACAAAATGTTACAGGAAGATGTGCAAAGAATGAGGGGAATGGGAATGGATGCTTTCAGATTCTCTATTTCTTGGTCTAGGGTATTACCACGTAAGTGTGTTTCTTTTGTTTTTACCCTACTTCTCGTTCCTTTTTAATTCACCAGGATGGGACGCGACTTGACATTCGAAGTCCCACATTTTTCCTTACTTTGACTTTTCAATCATCGAATTGAATTCATCAGATGGCAGACTAAGTGCTGGAATAAACGAAGAAGGGATCCAGTTTTACAGCAATCTCATCGATGAGCTCATAAAAAATGGTTATAACCCTTTCCTTTTCCTCGATCACTGTGTTTCATAATAATGTTACCGACTAAATAAGCATCTTGAAGTGGCCATGGTAAATGCAGGGGCAATCTTACTTTGCTTGAATTTCGAAGATTTGAAAAGCATTTTCCAAACTTTCATACAAAACGTTTCACACTTTAGTTTTCTCATATTATTTTTGCTCTGAAATGTACAGGTATACAGCCTTATGTAACTCTCTTTCATTGGGACACTCCACAAGCAATTGAGGACAAATATGGTGGTTTCTTGAGCCCTGATATTTTGTAAGTAATCGTTTTTATATTCATATTATATAAACATCCCACTTTAATTTGAAATCCTCCATGCTTGAATCTAATCATTTCAAAACTCGTATAGAAACGATTTCCGAGACTTTGTGGAGCTTTGCTTTCAAAGATTTGGAGACCGAGTGAAGCACTGGATCACTTTAAATGAGCCTTTTATGTTTAGCGTCAATGGTTATGACACGGGCAGCATGGCACCCGGCAGAATTTCAACTTTGGAGAATTATCCAGGCCAGCCCAAAATCTCTGGTGCCACCGAGGTTTACATTGTAACCCATCATCTATTGCTTGCTCATGCAACGGCTGTGAAAGTATACAAGGAAAAGTATCAGGTTTGCAAAAGCTAAAGCTATAATTAATTTGTGGTTCGTTTCATAACATGTTTCACCAAAGTTTTCAGTGTGACTGTGCTAATTTTATCATTGACAAAATCTCGTCAGACGCGTCAAGGAGGAAAAATTGGGATAACCCTCGTTTCTCATTGGTTTGAACCTTACTCAACTAGTGAAAGTGATCGGATGGCAACTGAACGAAGCCTTGATTTTATGCTTGGATGGTAAGCATTTTGCCAGCTGATTTGGATATATAATAATTTGAAACATTAATTTGGATTCTTAAATTCTATGGAGAAGAAACCAGGATCACCGGTTAATCTAGTGTATCCTTGTATGTTTTTGGCAGGTACGTGGATCCTCTAACTAAAGGTGAGTATCCACAGAATATGCACGACTACGTCGGAGGAAGATTGCCTAGATTCAGTGAGGAGGAATCCAAGATGCTGAGAGGATCTTATGACTTTATCGGGATCAATTACTACACTACATATTATGCTCAGAACGTTGAGGATGTTAACTATAAAAATATTGGGTTCATGGAAGATGCTCGTGTTAACTGGCCAGGTGAATTTATTTACTTGTTAATTAAATGATAAAAAAAAAACTCTCAGAATAAGAAGAATACAAGGTCTAAAATTCTACGCTTTCTCACTTGTGTTGATGTTATTTTACAGGGGAGAGAAATGGAATACCAATAGGCCCACAGGTGAATGTGATTCTTCATTCTTGTTTCAACAAATTAGTAATTGATGTGTAGAATCTTTCTCTTTTCCCCTTGGTATTGAGATATATAAATCAAATTCGCAGGCGGGTTCAAGTTGGCTTTATATTTATCCCGAAGGTATTCGTCATCTTTTGAATTACGTAAAGGACGCGTATGAAAATCCAACAATATATATCACTGAAAATGGTAAGAACAGAGCTAACAGCCCTCATGTGTTTATGGTTATAGCTGTCAAGAAGCTCTGATTTACTGATTTGTCGGTTTTTTTTTAATTAGGAGTTGATGACGTGAGTTCCTCGTCACTAGAGGAAGCCCTGAATGATCCCATAAGAGAGCAATATTATAAAGACATTTTCCACAATGTTCTGAAATCTATCAAGTGAGTTTGTGCTTTCCAAATTCATGTTCTCGCTTCCTTTTTCAAACTGTACTAGTTTTTATTTTAAAAGGAATTTCTTTCTCAGTCTGTTCTGCTCTAAAAGCTTGACTTTTGCAGTGACCATGGTGTCGATGTCAAGGGGTTTTTTGCTTGGTCATTCTTGGATGATTTTGAATGGGGATCCGGCTATGGTTCAAGGTTTGGTCTCTTCTACATTGACTACGAAAACAACTTGAAACGATATGCCAAAAATTCTGTGAAGTGGTTTGAGCAATTTCTGAAGAAGGACGAAAGTACTAAACTCAACGATAACATGTGAGGACTCTTTTCATCTCCTCTTATTATTATCAAAAAAATCTCTCAACATTTCTCATAGCACAAATGATTGCAATAACAGAGAATCAAAATCTCGAGTGGAGGAGGGATCAGCTCGTAGCCGTAAGAAGTCGAGAATTGAATAAACAATGGCACGAAATATATAATAAGGTATTCTTGTATATCATCTTCCATAAATACTAATTTTATTGTGTTCATTTTTTCATGCTTAACAAACTAATAATTTTATTAACAATGCAGGAGCCCTTTTCGTATGATCAAGACCTTCCAAACGCTGGAGTCATACTTTGTTGCAGCAAGTTAGGTTTCCACGTCTGATAAATTCTATTCCATGTTTGCGTCCTTCCAGTTTACGGACATCAGTGGATCTTTGTCTTCGAATTCTCACATCTTTCGTCGAGGATGCTGTTCTTGCTGTCATAATAACATTTATTTGTATTTTTTTATTTTTTTATTGTTTACGTGTATTGATTGGTTATTAATCGAATTCGATATTAAATAATAACTTGCTCCGCGCAATTTCTTTTTCCAGTAATATTTTGAAGGATACTTCTATCCATGCATTAACCTTTTCACTAGAATTCGAGGAATGCATTGTCAGACTGAAATTTATCAAGACCAAGTGAAAAATAAATAGATAATACCTATGGAACTTAATTAATTCCTGAGGATGCAAAATGTAGGGTCTCTTTGAAATAATCCTTAAATTCAAGGGGATCAGGGGGTGTAAGCAATTTTGGCGCTTATAGTGCTAAAGTGGCCGAATTTGCCGGTTAAGAACCTCATTTCTCCATCTCATTGGATTCCCCGCGGCGGCTTTTTTGTCAAGGTGTTACACGCGTTGGTTGTTTCTTGATGGATTATCGCTGACAACATCTTATTTTATTTTCTTTTTCTCTCTTCACTGAAATTCCGACAACATATATCGATGGTATTACCGAAAAAATTATTTCGTTGGTATATACCAATGGTTTTACCGACTGATTTACATTCGTCGGTAAATATCACCGCAAATTACCGACAGAAAAAGGCCATCGGTAATTCCGTTGGTTTTAGTCAAATTTATGGTGGTGTTTGTGCATACGGTCAAAACCTCAAAGTTTTTCATGCGTATTTTCTGAAGAGAGATAAAAACCATTTTTATCATGATTTAAAAAATACAAAAAGAATATCATAACCGGTTTATGATTATCTATTAGGGTTTGATTAAAATATAAAATATCCCATATAATTATTTTGTCATTCGGAATGCTATGACTTAGCTATATCCACGAAATAAATAAGTTTGGCCTTTGGAATGGTCAAGATTTAACCCGATAAGGTAGAGACTCCCTCATGAAAGGAGATCTACATTGAACTCTAGACAAGACCAATAGACAGAAATGCGAATTAGAATAACAATCAAATAACAATGCAACTTACCGTAGATATGGTGCGCTGGGGTGATGCGTCTTTCCCTTGCACAACCAATCCCTTACTCGGACTCTCGCATACCATTAGGTTTTCTAGCGACCATAATACTACGCGGCGACTCTTGAACCTTAAAATCATAATTTTATGATTAAATCCAAAACCCTTTGTCAACACACTTAGGAGACAGATCTGCCAATCGACGCCGTGCACGCCACGACAATGGGCTTCCTGTGTTTGCTGTTTCTCTTTCTCCAACCTGGCGTGGCATTGTTTTGACTTTCTCCACAAGAGAAAAGCATAGCCATTCCACTTAAGTCAAGCATTGGGTTCAAGGTAGGTGATGACAATAACATTTGGTCTTGGATTGATTCTTGGCTAGGTACTCCAGCTCCTCTTCATAATTTATTTCCTAGACTATTTAATCTTTCTCTTCAGCAATCAGTTGGCCTTGCCAATATGTATAGCCCGATTGATAATTCGATCAGCTTGGCTTCAGAGGAGGAATCCGAGGTCTCGTGAGCTTTGTATGCGGGAAAATTTAACTGCAGAGGTGGAGCGTTGTTTAGTTTTTTCTGGAGGTGAAGATAGTAGGGTATGAAAATTTGATAGTTCCAACACTTATCCAGTGTTGCAAATTTCTAGATAGCATATCTGCTTCAGGGGCTCCTTTTTTTTTTTTTTTTCTCTCGCTTTAGAAAGGTTTTGCACCTCTTATAATTGATGTGTTCATTTGTCTCCAACTTAATTGTAGTCTCATCAGTATGGGTTTTTTTAGCTGAGAGGATTGTTAATTATGAGGATGCTCTTTTTCCTTGTTATTGCGAGGAGATTGGGACCAGTAATCATCTATTCCATCACTGTTCTATTATGTGGATTTTTTAGGGTAGATTCATGCGTTGGTTCGGGTGTTTAAGTTGTCTATCTAGGGACCTTGAACAAAATCTTCAAGAATGGTACTGCTCGGTAAGAGGTAATTTTCAGTGTCGGGATATTACTCTTCTATGCAAAGGCTTTTATTGATCTATCTAGTTAGTTCGCAATCGACTTATCTTCGAGTCCAAGGTCTACAATTGGGATGTGATTTTTTATCTTTCCTTTCAATGTTTTGGCCTTTTGGTTGAAATTCTCAATTAGAAACTTTAGTTGCACAGGTTCTGATCAGATTAGACGCCATGAATGTATCATGAACTAGACTAATTAGTTTGATTTTTGTTTCTTTACTTATATTGTAAGTTTTCTATTCCTTCGGTCACTATCTTCTTAATGGTGGTGCTCTTTTAATTTAATTATGCTCGATTACTATAAAGAAATAAATTAAAGATACACTTACATATTCTATACGGCTCCTATCTATAATCCTCGAGTATATGGACAATAATGAAGTACAATGACAATAATTACGTGAACTTGAGGCGCCATGCTGTGGTGTGATTTGTATTCTGTGTTTAACCGTGCCTAGATAATGGGGGATAGATAGTATGATAAAAATGGTAATCTAATACCGCTAATTGTTAAGGAATTCGTTGGAGGCTTGAAGAGGATGCTTGAATAATTCCGATAGAAGCGAAACGCAGTTTGTTTCTCCTAATCAAGTTGAAGTTTCCGCGAGGATAAACTTTCTTGGAAAATAAATTCCAGACAGTTGTAAAATTGAATTCCAGGCTGATGACTAGTTGATGGCTTCAAAGCAAATGAATTCCAGGTTGATGACTAGTTGATCGTTTCAAAGCATTGCTTGCACGATTTGGAGATGGGTTGTCAGTTTTGGGATTGAAGAAATGTCATCTTAGAGATTGATCGTAATTGGTTACTCTCCCTGGGCTTTTGGTTAAAGATCATGTATTGTGCTTGACTTGGCTAATTCAGCGTAAAGAATTTAAAATTGTTTCATGCAAAATTTCTAGCTCAGAAATTATACTTCATGTCTGAATGCGAAAGGTCCACATGCCATTTAAAAAACTCTTCTTGGGCTGGAAACCCGTCAACTTTCGCTTGGCTTCATTGCCATCAGACAAGAAAATTAAAGTCGTTTGAAAATTCTTATGTTGACGATCCGGTTGCTGAATTTTCCTCTGCATGCTTCCAGCACAATTGCTAGGCTTCACGGT
>NC_133287.1:13659755-13710778 GCF_005239225.2 Populus alba | reverse complement strand
TACAAAACGTTTCACACTTTAGTTTTTCTCATATTATTTTTGCTCTGAAATGTACAGGTATACAGCAGCCTTATGTAACTCTCTTTCATTGGGACACTCCACAAGCAATTGAGGACAAATATGGTGGTTTCTTGAGCCCTGATATTTTGTAAGTAATCGTTTTTATATTCATATTATATAAACATCCCACTTTAATTTGAATCCTCCATGCTTGAATCTAATCATTTTCAAAACTCGTATAGAAACGATTTCCGAGACTTTGTGGAGCTTTTGCTTTCAAAGATTTGGAGACCGAGTGAAGCACTGGATCACTTTAAATGAGCCTTTTATGTTTTAGCGTCAATGGTTATGACACGGGCAGCATGGCACCCGGCAGAATTTCAACTTTGGAGAATTATCCAGGCCAGCCCAAAATCTCTGGTGCCACCGAGGTTTACATTGTAACCCATCATCTATTGCTTGCTCATGCAACGGCTGTGAAAGTATACAAGGAAAAGTATCAGGTTTGCAAAAGCTAAAGCTATAATTAATTTGTGGTTCGTTTCATAACATGTTTCACCAAAGTTTTCAGTGTGACTGTGCTAATTTTATCATTGACAAAATCTCGTCAGACGCGTCAAGGAGGAAAAATTGGGATAACCCTCGTTTCTCATTGGTTTGAACCTTACTCAACTAGTGAAAGTGATCGGATGGCAACTGAACGAAGCCTTGATTTTATGCTTGGATGGTAAGCATTTTGCCAGCTGATTTGGATATATAATAATAATTTGAAACATAATTTGGATTCTTAAATTCTATGGAGAAGAAACCAGGATCACCGGTTAATCTAGTGTATCCTTGTATGTTTTTGGCAGGTACGTGGATCCTCTAACTAAAGGTGAGTATCCACAGAATATGCACGACTACGTCGGAGGAAGATTGCCTAGATTCAGTGAGGAGGAATCCAAGATGCTGAGAGGATCTTATGACTTTATCGGGATCAATTACTACACTACATATTATGCTCAGAACGTTGAGGATGTTAACTATAAAAATATTGGTTCATGGAAGATGCTCGTGTTAACTGGCCAGGTGAATTTATTTACTTGTTAATTAAATGATAAAAAAAAAACTCTCAGAATAAGAAGAATACAAGGTCTAAAATTCTACGCTTTCTCACTTGTGTTGATGTTATTTTACAGGGGAGAGAAAATGGAATACCAATAGGCCCACAGGTGAATGTGATTCTTCATTCTTGTTTCAACAAATTAGTAATTGATGTGTAGAATCTTTCTCTTTTCCCCTTGGTATTGAGATATATAAATCAAATTCGCAGGCGGGTTCAAGTTGGCTTTATATTTATCCCGAAGGTATTCGTCATCTTTTGAATTACGTAAAGGACGCGTATGAAAATCCAACAAATATATATCACTGAAAATGGTAAGAACAGAGCTAACAGCCCTCATGTGTTTATGGTTATAGCTGTCAAGAAGCTCTGATTTACTGATTTGTCGGTTTTTTTTTAATTAGGAGTTGATGACGTGAGTTCCTCGTCACTAGAGGAAGCCCTGAATGATCCCATAAGAGAGCAATATTATAAAGACATTTTCCACAAATGTTCTGAAATCTATCAGTGAGTTTTGTGCTTTCCAAATTCATGTTCTCGCTTCCTTTTTCAAAACTGTACTAGTTTTTATTTTAAAAGGAATTTCTTTCTCAGTCTGTTCTGCTCTAAAAGCTTGACTTTTGCAGTGACCATGGTGTCGATGTCAAGGGGTTTTTTTGCTTGGTCATTCTTGGATGATTTTGAATGGGGATCCGGCTATGGTTCAAGGTTTGGTCTCTTCTACATTGACTACGAAAACAACTTGAAACGATATGCCAAAAATTCTGTGAAGTGGTTTTGAGCAATTTCTGAAGAAGGACGAAAGTACTAAACTCAACGATAACATGTGAGGACTCTTTTCATCTCCTCTTATTATTATCAAAAAAATCTCTCAACATTTCTCATAGCACAAATGATTGCAATAACAGAGTATCAAAAATCTCGAGTGGAGGAGGGATCAGCTCGTAGCCGTAAGAAGTCGAGAATTGAATAAACAATTGGCACGAAATATATAATAAGGTATTCTTGTATATCATCTTCCATAAATACTAATTTTATTGTGTTCATTTTTCATGCTTAACAAACTAATAATTTTATTAACAATGCAGGAGCCCTTTTCGTATGATCAAGACCTTCCAAACGCTGGAGTCATACTTTGTTGCAGCAAGTTAGGTTTCCACGTCTGATAAATTCTATTCCATGTTTGCGTCCTTCCAGTTTACGGACATCAGTGGATCTTTGTCTTCGAATTCTCACATCTTCGTCGAGGATGCTGTTCTTGCTGTCATAATAACATTTATTTGTATTTTTTATTTTTTTATTGTTTACGTGTATTGATTGGTTATTAATCGAATTCGATATTAAATAATAACTTGCTCCGCGCAATTTCTTTTTCCAGTAATATTTTGAAGGATACTTCTATCCATGCATTAACCTTTTCACTAGAATTCGAGGAATGCATTGTCAGACTGAAATTTATCAAGACCAAGTGAAAAAATAAATAGATAATACCTATGGAACTTAATTAATTCCTGAGGATGCAAAATGTAGGGTCTCTTTGAAATAATCCTTAAATTCAAGGGGATCAGGGGGTGTAAGCAATTTTTGGCGCTTATAGTGCTAAAGTGGCCGAATTTGCCGGTTAAGAACCTCATTTCTCCATCTCATTGGATTCCCCGCGGCGGCTTTTTTGTCAAGGTGTTACACGCGTTGGTTGTTTCTTGATGGATTATCGCTGACAACAACATCTTATTTTATTTTCTTTTTTCTCTCTTCACTGAAATTCCGACAACATATATCGATGGTATTACCGAAAAAATTATTTCGTTGGTATATACCAATGGTTTTACCGACTGATTTACATTCGTCGGTAAATATCACCGCAAATTACCGACAGAAAAAGGCCATCGGTAATTCCGTTGGTTTTAGTCAAATTTATGGTGGTGTTTGTGCATACGGTCAAAACCTCAAAGTTTTTCATGCGTATTTTCTGAAGAGAGATAAAAACCATTTTTATCATGATTTAAAAAATACAAAAAGAATATCATAACCGGTTTATGATTATCTATTAGGGTTTGATTAAAATATAAAATATCCATATAATTATTTTGTCATTCGGAATGCTATGACTTAGCTATAATCCACGAAATAAATAAGTTTGGCCTTTGGAATGGTCAAGATTTAACCCGATAAGGTAGAGACTCCCTCATGAAAGGAGATCTACATTGAACTCTAGACAAGACCAATAGACAGAAATGCGAATTAGAATAACAATCAAATAACAATGCAACTTACCGTAGATATGGTGCGCTGGGGTGATGCGTCTTTCCCTTGCACAACCAATCCCTTACTCGGACTCTCGCATACCATTAGGTTTTCTAGCGACCATAATACTACGCGGCGACTCTTGAACCTTAAAAATCATAATTTTATGATTAAATCCAAAACCCTTTGTCAAACACACTTAGGAGACAGATCTGCCAATCGACGCCGTGCACGCCACGACAATGGGCTTCCTGTGTTTGCTGTTTCTCTTTCTCCAACCTGGCGTGGCATTGTTTTTGACTTTCTCCACAAGAGAAAGCATAGCCATTCCACTTAAGTCAAGCATTGGGTTCAAGGTAGGTGATGACAATAACATTTGGTCTTGGATTGATTCTTGGCTAGGTACTCCAGCTCCTCTTCATAATTTATTTCCTAGACTATTTAATCTTTCTCTTCAGCAATCAGTTGGCCTTGCCAATATGTATAGCCCGATTGATAATTCGATCAGCTTGGCTTCAGAGGAGGAATCCGAGGTCTCGTGAGCTTTGTATGCGGGAAAATTTAACTGCAGAGGTGGAGCGTTGTTTAGTTTTTTCTGGAGGTGAAGATAGTAGGGTATGAAAATTTGATAGTTCCAACACTTATCCAGTGTTGCAAATTTCTAGATAGCATATCTGCTTCAGGGGCTCCTTTTTTTTTTTTTTTTCTCTCGCTTTAGAAAGGTTTTTGCACCTCTTATAATTGATGTGTTCATTTGTCTCCAACTTAATTGTAGTCTCATCAGTATGGGTTTTTTAGCTGAGAGGATTGTTAATTATGAGGATGCTCTTTTTCCTTGTTATTGCGAGGAGATTGGGACCAGTAATCATCTATTCCATCACTGTTCTATTATGTGGATTTTTTAGGGTAGATTCATGCGTTGGTTCGGGTGTTTAAGTTGTCTATCTAGGGACCTTGAACAAAATCTTCAAGAATGGTACTGCTCGGTAAGAGGTAATTTTCAGTGTCGGGATATTACTCTTCTATGCAAAGGCTTTTATTGATCTATCTAGTTAGTTCGCAATCGACTTATCTTCGAGTCCAAGGTCTACAATTGGGATGTGATTTTTTATCTTTCCTTTCAATGTTTGGCCTTTTGGTTGAAATTCTCAATTAGAAACTTTAGTTGCACAGGTTCTGATCAGATTAGACGCCATGAATGTATCATGAACTAGACTAATTAGTTTGATTTTTGTTTCTTTACTTATATTGTAAGTTTCTATTCCTTCGGTCACTATCTTCTTAATGGTGGTGCTCTTTTAATTTAATTATGCTCGATTACTATAAAAGAAATAAATTAAAGATACACTTACATATTCTATACGGCTCCTATCTATAATCCTCGAGTATATGGACAATAATGAAGTACAATGACAATAATTACGTGAACTTGAGGCGCCATGCTGTGGTGTGATTTGTATTCTGTGTTTAACCGTGCCTAGATAATGGGGGATAGATAGTATGATAAAAATGGTAATCTAATACCGCTAATTGTTAAGGAATTCGTTGGAGGCTTGAAGAGGATGCTTGAATAATTCCGATAGAAGCGAAACGCAGTTTGTTTCTCCTAATCAAGTTGAAGTTTCCGCGAGGATAAACTTTCTTGGAAAATAAATTCCAGACAGTTGTAAAATTGAATTCCAGGCTGATGACTAGTTGATGGCTTCAAAGCAAATGAATTCCAGGTTGATGACTAGTTGATCGTTTCAAAGCATTGCTTGCACGATTTGGAGATGGGTTGTCAGTTTGGGATTGAAGAAATGTCATCTTAGAGATTGATCGTAATTGGTTACTCTCCTGGGCTTTTGGTTAAAGATCATGTATTCTGCTTGACTTGGCTAATTCAGCGTAAAGAATTTAAAATTGTTTCATGCAAAATTTCTAGCTCAGAATATACTTCATGTCTGAATGCGAAAGGTCCACATGCCATTTAAAAACTCTTCTTGGGCTGGAAACCCGTCAACTTTCGCTTGGCTTCATTGCCATCAGACAAGAAAATTAAAGTCGTTGAAAATTCTTATGTTGACGATCCGGTTGCTGAATTTTCTCTGCATGCTTCCAGCACAATTGCTAGGCTTCACGGTGCAATTAGAGCACGGAATCTTAAGTTTGGTGCTTGTTTCAACACAATGAATTCCTCAAATGACAAATATCCTTATCCAATTAGAAGTTCCAAATTGAATTTTCATTGATCGGTCAATCGAAACAAACAGTAATAATTGACCACAATTATCCTTCTTGGTTGTTGAGAATAACCTTTCAAAATGATGCCTATAAATAGGCTCTGGCATGTCGATGTTCTTACAAAATCCATACTTCATACGTTCATTTATTTATTTTTTCACTGCTATCTCACTATACATTCTTTATTCTGATCACCCAACACTCTTTAGCTCTGCTCAAGCTCTTATTGCTCTTCTGCAAGGCTGTTCAACAAAGACTTAGTGTATATCATGGGAAGTATTGCCAAGTTGAGTCGTAATTCTTTCCCAGATGGTTTCCTTTTTGGATCTTCTTCATCAGCTTACCAGGTACAAACATTGCTTCAAGTACTCTGGTCGAAGAGAGAAACGCCTCAATTGATTGCTCTCTGATAACGTTTAAATTATATGCAGTTTGAAGGTGAAACAAACAGGAGAGGTAAAGGGCCGAATATATGGGACACCTTCATCGAGGAGCATCCAGGTATCTCTTTATTCAATGCAGGAGTTCGTTACAATGCTTTCCTAACTAAAACAACGAATATAAATCTCTCAAGGAGTCACCTGCCAGCATGTTGATGGCCTGCCTAAAACCATAGTGTATTTTGTCTATTAAATCCAAAAGAAGAGAGGAAAGGGAAAGAAAGAAGGTGACTTTTGGGGTTAGGGGGCGAAAGTGCGTGCAAATTAAAGATGTAAATATGATTTTTATCAAATAATATATATTCAAAGGAATTTAAGAACAGATTCTGAAAAATTGCAGAGAGGATAAGCGACCATAGCAATGCAAAGGTGGCAGTTGATTTCTATAATCGCTACAAGGTACGATGTTCATCTTATTTTTCTTTTGGTTGCCTCTTGTCGATCTGATCACCATTACACTTGTTGATATATTTTACACACAAAATGTTACAGGAAGATGTGCAAAGAATGAGGGGAATGGGAATGGATGCTTTCAGATTCTCTATTTCTTGGTCTAGGGTATTACCACGTAAGTGTGTTCTTTTGTTTTTACCCTACTTCTCGTTCCTTTTTAATTCACCAGGATGGGACGCGACTTGACATTCGAAGTCCCACATTTTTCCTTACTTTGACTTTTCAATCATCGAATTGAATTCATCAGATGGCAGACTAAGTGCTGGAATAAACGAAGAAGGGATCCAGTTTTACAACAATCTCATCGATGAGCTCATAAAAAATGGTTATAACCCTTTCCTTTTCCTCGATCACTGTGTTTCATAATAATGTTACCGACTAAATAAGCATCTTGAAGTGGCCATGGTAAATGCAGGGGCAATCTTACTTTGCTTGAATTTCGAAGATTTGAAAAGCATTTTCCAAACTTTCATACAAAACGTTTCACACTTTAGTTTTCTCATATTTATTTTTGCTCTGAAATGTACAGGTATACAGCCTTATGTAACTCTCTTTCATTGGGACACTCCACAAGCAATTGAGGACAAATATGGTGGTTTCTTGAGCCCTGATATTTTGTAAGTAATCGTTTTTATATTCATATTATATAAACATCCCACTTTAATTTAAATCCTCCATGCTTGAATCTAATCATTTCAAAACTCGTATAGAAACGATTTCCGAGACTTTGTGGAGCTTTGCTTTCAAAGATTTGGAGACCGAGTGAAGCACTGGATCACTTTAAATGAGCCTTTTATGTTTAGCGTCAATGGTTATGACACGGGCAGCATGGCACCCGGCAGAATTTCAACTTTGGAGAATTATCCAGGCCAGCCCAAAATCTCTGGTGCCACCGAGGTTTACATTGTAACCCATCATCTATTGCTTGCTCATGCAACGGCTGTGAAAGTATACAAGGAAAAGTATCAGGTTTGCAAAAGCTAAAGCTATAATTAATTTGTGGTTCGTTTCATAACATGTTTCACCAAAGTTTTCAGTGTGACTGTGCTAATTTTATCATTGACAAAATCTCGTCAGACGCGTCAAGGAGGAAAAATTGGGATAACCCTCGTCTCTCATTGGTTTGAACCTTACTCAACTAGTGAAAGTGATCGGATGGCAACTAAACGAAGCCTTGATTTTATGCTTGGATGGTAAGCATTTTGCTAGCTGATTTGGATATATAATAATTTGAAACATTAATTAGGATTCTTAAATTCTATGGAGAAGAAACCAGGATCGCCGGTTAATCTAGTGTATCCTTGTATGTCTTTGGCAGGTACATGGATCCTCTAACTAAAGGTGAGTATCCACAGAATATGCACGACTACGTCGGAGGAAGATTGCCTAGATTCAGTGAGGAGGAATCCAAGATGCTGAGAGGATCTTATGACTTCATCGGGATCAATTACTACACTACATATTATGCTCAGAACGTTGAGGATGTTAACTATAAAAATATTGGGTTCATGGAAGATGCTCGTGTTAACTGGCCAGGTGAATTTATTTACTTGTTAATTAAATGATAAAAAAAAAAAAAAAAACCTCTCAGAATAAGAAGAATACAAGGTCTAAAATTCTACGCTTTCTCACTTGTGTTGATGTTATTTTACAGGGGAGAGAAATGGAATACCAATAGGCCCACAGGTGAATGTGATTCTTCATTCTTGTTTCAACAAATTAGTAATTGATGTGTAGAATCTTTCTCTTTTCCCCTTGGTATTGAGATATATAAATCAAATTCGCAGGCGGGTTCAAGTTGGCTTTATATTTATCCCGAAGGTATTCGTCATCTTTTGAATTACGTAAAGGACGCGTATGAAAATCCAACAATATATATCACTGAAAATGGTAAGAACAGAGCTAACAGCCCTCATGTGTTTATGGTTATAGCTGTCAAGAAGCTCTGATTTACTGATTTGTTGGTTTTTTTTTTATTAGGAGTTGATGACGTGAGTTCCTCGTCACTAGAGGAAGCCCTGAATGATCCCATAAGAGAGCAATATTATAAAGACATTTTCCACAATGTTCTGAAATCTATCAAGTGAGTTTGTGCTTTCCAAATTCATGTTCTCGCTTCCTTTTTCAAATAAAAGGAATTTCTTTCTCAGTCTGTTCTGCTCTAAAAGCTTGACTTTTGCAGTGACCATGGTGTCGATGTCAAGGGGTTTTTTGCTTGGTCATTCTTGGATGATTTTGAATGGGGATCCGGCTATGGTTCAAGGTTTGGTCTCTTCTACATTGACTACGAAAACAACTTGAAACGATATGCCAAAAATTCTGTGAAGTGGTTTGAGCAATTTCTGAAGAAGGACGAAAGTACTAAACTCAACGATAACATGTGAGGACTCTTTTCATCTCCTCTTATTATTATCAAAAAAATCTCTCAGCATTTCTCATAGCACAAATGATTGCAATAACAGAGAATCAAAATCTCGAGTGGAGGAGGGATCAGCTCGTAGCCGTAAGAAGTCGAGAATTGAATAAACAATGGCACGAAAATATATAATAAGGTATTATTGTATATCATCTTCCATAAATACTAATTTTATTGTATTCATTTTTCATGCTTAACAAACTAATAATTTTATTAACAATGCAGGAGCCCTTTTCGTATGATCAAGACCTTCCAAACGCTGGAGTCATACTTTGTTGCAGCAAGTTAGGTCTCCACGTCTGATAAATTCTATTCCATGTTTGCGTCCTTCTAGTTTACGGACATCAGTGGATCTTTGTCTTCGAATTCTCACATTTTCGTCTAGGATGCTGTTCTTGCTGTCATAATAACATTTATTTGTATTTTTTATTTTTTATTTTTTACGTGTATTGATTGGTTATTAATCGAATTCGATATTAAATAATAACTTGCTCCGCGCAATTTCTTTTTCCAGTAATATTTTGAAGGATACTTCTATTCATGCATTAACCTTTTCACTAGAATTCGAGGAATGCATTGTCAGACTGAAATTTATCAAGACCAAGCGAAAAATAAATAGATAATACCTATGGAACTTAATTAATTCCTGAGGATGCAAAATGTAGGGTCTCTTTGAAATAATCCTTAAATTCAAGGGGATCAGGGGGTGTAAGCAATTTTGGCGCTTATAGTGCTAAAGTGGCCGAATTTGCCGGTTAAGAACCTCATTTCTCCATCTCATTGGATTCCCCGCGGCGGCTTTTTTGTCAAGCTATTACACGTGTTCGTTGTTTCTTGATGGATTATCGCTCTTAGCATTTTATTTTATTTTCGTTTTCTCTCTTCACATTCGTACTACTCATTTAAGATTTCTGGGTAATATCTGAGTTGCTGTTATTTGAGTGACTGTCAACGTTTTTTTTATTTGTAATTTTGTTGTAGGTTTTTGTTTTATCTTTTAATTTAAATTTATTAATTTTTGTTTCTTCAATCTTGGTCCTCTTTCCTTTTGTTTTTTAATTTTGATTTATTAAAATTTAATTGGGCTTTGTGGTTTTTTAGGTTTGGTACTTCTAGTTAAGTTAATTCAGAGATTGATTTCATATGAATTGTAATGGTTGCTGGACCATAAGAGCAACCATACTTTTGTATTTATATTTTTAGTGTTATGCACAACACAAAAGAGTAGAATATACTACACATAATAAATAAACATATATAAGGTATTTATATATATAAAAAATCTCTTTCCATAATACTTTTGATCAAATAAACATGGTCACGAGTTGACATTGCTTTTTTAACTTATATTTTTTTATCCCATTACTCGACATTGTTATTTTTTTATGAAATAGACTTCATGGTTTTCTTTGTGTTTTTTTTCTACTGGATTATCCTGATCTCATGACTTAACTCGAGGGTTTTGCCAGTTAACCTAGGTGGGCCCGCACCCTTTTTTCGGCTTTTAATTACTCTTTATTGTTTTGGATCCTTTTGTGTGGCTAACTTTTTTTTTAGCTTTACCCTTCAATATTTTGTTTGTTAAGAACTGAGTTTCGTGATTGTTTTATATTTGATGCTTTTAGTCAAGCAGCCCATATCACGAGTTTAATAAACTACCGATGGATTTGGCGGGTTGACTCAGGTGAATTAAAGTGTAAAAACCCTAATTTTCTATATTCTTTTTTGGTGATACATTGGAAATTTTCAATGTATTTTTTTTTATACAAGTTCCACTGAAATTTGTACCAAGATTTCAGCGGAATCTCCTCTATATCAGAAGGTTCCCAGTTATCGAAAAAATCATATTATATTTCCAATTTCATTTCACAACTTGATCCAATCATCCTAGATCTAAATTCAACTCGTCATCATCAACACAACACATCTTATTCAATAACATCATACAATTCAAGTTCATAAAACAACAATGCATAATTAGATTGTTACATAATATCATATAAACTATATTGTGCATGATAACACCATATAATGTAACTTAAGTGAAGGATTCACTTTCTACTATAAATATGCATGGTTAAATAGATACTTAGAATTACAAACATTATATCAAAGTCATACATCCAAATTTATGGATTAATATTACATTTCAAGTTTATGGAGATAAGTCTCTTAATTTTCAAATAATTACATGGCCAAAAACAAAAAATAACTAAACTAAAATCACTCATGACATGACCTATGGACCTGAAAACAAAAATTAATATGTACACATATAAAAAGATAGTAAGAAATAATAACAACGACAAGTAATAATTTCCATGGCATTTATTTTTATACATAAAATTAAGCATAAATCTCTTTTACAATATATATTTTTTCATCTATTACCAATATCCAAATTAATTTCCAATTCATTTATCGAGAATAATTTTATCTTGAAAATCTCAACATAACTTAATAATTTCGAACGCCATCTCTTTATGAATCAATTCTCATTTGATACCAAGATATTCCTCTCTTGATATAATTATTTTATCTCATTATTTTGAAATAATTAATCAATACTTTCTCTTTCATTTTTCAGAAGGTAATTGTTGATAATGATTTCTCCGGCAGGTGTAGCTCAACTGATGAGGTTGTAAGTTTGTTTCTTAGAGATCACCAATTTGAGTACTATAGATCTCAAAGTCATTGGAGACTTACATGATCTTTAACTTTATGACATGTTGAATTAATCGAAGTATATACAAGTTAGTCCGGACACCCACACTAATAAAAAAAATACACGTAAAATAAGATTAGATTAAGATAATATTAGTAATAATATTTGTTCAAATCAATTACTATGCTATAAATTTGAGTAGAGTTAGACATATAGAAAATTAAATTTTATTAAATTAGTTTATGATGTCACCATGCTCAAAAATTATGTTCAGGTTTGGAAACAAATCCTCCTCATTTTGTCTCCCCGATCCAACAAGCCAAACATGACTTAAGAATCAGATACACTACATTAACATACAGTTGTAAAAACCACCAGATCAAACTTGCCACGACTTTAGAAGAAGGGCTCGTTAGTAACTTTACTTAATAATGTCTCCTTGATTGACATAATTACCCCTCATTAACATCATACTTTTCCATCTGATTTGCTGGGAATAGATTTATAATTAAAACCTGCAGTAGGCAATCTTATTTCTTCAACCAATCGATCACTTGTAACTGAGCCGAAAACAAAACCCTAATTTTATTGAACCAACAACACCAATGTTGAAATTAGTAACAAGAAGGTGGTGTTAAAGGGGCATGACAAACAGTTCATCGTCATCATAAAAGAACGGTCAAGATCATCCTGTTGAAATTAGTGGACCCATACCAAATCACAGAGAATCAAAATGAGCAAAACTGAAGAGAACACTGAAAAGAAGGTACCAACTTTTTTTGTGATCTTCTTTTCCAATTTTGACAACCATCTTCGATTCAATGAAACCATGTTTTCCGGATGCTCAGAATCGTTTCTTGATGCAGTTTTTTAGTAACCCAATTGAAAGATTTTGTTTTCTGATTTGCTTAATTAGGGTTTAGCCTTTCATCATGATCGAATGTGATTTTTTTTTGTTTTAATTTTGATTTGGATAGTTATATTTACTGCAATTAGTAAAATAATTGAGCCCAGAAAGGTAAAACTTGTTTTTATGAAAGCCCTACATTGAAACTCCATAAAAAAAATAAAGCTCTGTTTTCTAATGATTGGTTTTTTTAGTGTGGAAAGGATTTGTTAGTGTAAATTTTATTGCAGTTGTTGCGAAAAAAAAGCTCAAAATTGTTTGTTTTGTAGCTTTTTAACCAAATTGAAACTGTTTTGTGACTGCTGCTTAATTTAGTGTTAATGGGGTTTGTGTAGTGATTGAATGTGTATTCTTTGTTTCCCGTTACTTAATTTCCTAGAAAGGTAAAATTTGTTTTCTTAGAAAGCAGGTTTTTGGAACCCTGTCAAAAGCTCTGTTTTCTATGACTGGTTGAGTGTTGATAGGAGATGTTAGTGTCAAATTTTATTGCATATGTGAAATGACAGGTTGCTTATTCTTAAATTAATGATCTTACTAAGAAACCAAAGGCTGTTTTTTTATCCCAGCCTTAAACTTTGTTGTTTTAACTTTTATCTCAATTGGGTGTTGTGTATGGTCGTGAATTTTGGGTGGTTTATGTTAATGGTATTTGGTTTTGAGTGCATGCTTGATGTGTTGTTTATCATTATACTTGAAATAATAAACTAGGAATCATGAGGCATTGCTGTGTTAGTTCTGTTACTTTCTTTGTGTTATCGTATATGGTCTGGCACAGATTTTGAATAAGAAGCTCAAAGATGTTGAGATTAGCCTTCCAATAGTTTACGGCAACATAGCATTCTGGCTTGGCAAAAAGGCAAACGAGTAAGTTGTTAAATAATCTTCCGGATAATGCCCATTCTTTTGTCTGTTGTGTGCTTGGATCATGATTTCAATATTCTGTTAATCAGGTATCAATCTCATAAGTGGACTGTATATGTACGTGGTGCCACAAATGAGGATCTTGGTGTAGTAATAAAACGAGCTGTTTTTCAGCTTCATTCTAGCTTCAATAATCCTACAAGAGTCATCGAGGCACCACCTTTTGAGTTATCAGAAGCAGGCTGGGGTGAATTTGAGATTGCCATTACTCTGTATTTCCACAGTGATGTTTGTGATAAGCCTTTGAACTTGTGAGTTCCTTCGTCTATTATGTGGTTCTGATTTCTGTGTAAAATGTTTTCAGAAGCTAGTGACCTGGCCAGATGATTTTGTAACAAGACATTCTGTGTGTCATTGGAGTACATATCTAAAATGAACTGCTGTAAAATTATGGAAAGGTATGATAGAGCCATATATAATGTAAATTAACTCCCACTCAGCTTCATATTTGGCACCTCCCTTTTTCACCATAACATATTTATGTGTGTGTGTGTGTGTAGAGAGAGAGAGAGAGAGAGACCATTGCCATATGAGGGAGATTGCTCAGTTACATGTCAAAAGATATGGAGTTTCTGACCAAGCAGTTCAGATTGAAATGTGGGAATTTAGAACGAAAGTGTGTGTGTTTGTCTCCTTGGACATGGTCGATTGATCAGCTGCAAGGTATTAGTGTCATGTAGCTTAAACCAAATGTTCCTTTGTCCAATCACGTGTTTGGGAATAATCAAATAGTTGACCGAACATCTAAACTGAATTGATTTCCAGTTTAATGACTGTGATGGCTGCTGATAGTGGAAATATGTGGTGAGACAGTGTATTGTGGTGGTGATTCAATTGAATGAATTCTAGTCAGTTAGAACCAAAAAATATTGTGCTTTCTAATATAATGAAAAGTTTAAAATTGGTCAAATTTTAGAATTGCATTGTTGAAGGCCTTAAGGTTTTTACAGATATCATCACTTGAAGTTGTACCCAGAAGATGAATCTGGCTCCTTGTCAATGAAGAAGCCAGTTGTTGTAGAATCATACGATGAGATTGTATTCCCTGAGCCTTCAGAAGGTTTCTTAGCTCGCATACAGAGCCATCCAGCCGTAAACTTGCCCAGATTACCTGCTGGTTTTACTTTGCCTCCTCCTGGTCTGTATTTTAGCTGTCTTCTGCCAGTAAATGCTCTTCACCTTGCTTTGGATGAATAAATTAACTTCTGTTTTCTTACAGTGCCAGTTGAAGATACAAGTAAAAGGAAGAGGGGTGACACTAAAGATCATCCTCTATCCCAGTGGTTTATGAATTTCTCTGAAGCAGACGAGCTACTACAGCTTGCCGCAGCTCGTCAGCAGGTCAGAAAGAATTTCTTTCTTTCTCTCTTTTCTTATAGACAAAATAATTAGAAAGGAAGAATATAATAAAGCAAGCAGGGGTATGTGAACTAGCTTCCGGGCTTGTTATGTATGAATTAAAAAATGTCTTGGTGGTGATATTTGCGAAGTATCACTTCCTTTGATGCTTGTTCAACAGTGGCTTGGAGTAAGACATGCCATAGTAATGGACTAGCTTGTTTGAAGGATTTGAACTAGTAAAAAACTGTCAGCTGGGACAGAAGGAATGAAAAAAAAAAAAAAACAGTAGAAGGGCACTATTTCCTGCAATAATGGCTCTCTCTACTACAGAGTAAATACATTGAACTGGTAGATCAATACCTCATGGAAATTTTGATCTTGTAGGAGCTGGGAATTAGTGGAAAAGAAAGCATAATTCAGATATATGGTTATCTTAGAAGTCTAACAATTTCCTGAACTTCTAAGTAGTTGGCGAGCAATAGTAAATTTATTTGATAACCTCTATAGTTTCTCAGTCACAGACAATTTTCACTAAGCTAATTAATAACCTTTTTTTCTGCGGATCAGAAACTAGTCCTTGAAGCAAACATATAGAGAATATTTCTTGCCATCCATTGCTTTCTTACTCTACAATTTCTTATTCAATTGTGCTGAACTGCTGTCCTTTTTTGTTTATTTAAAATTGAATTGAAAAATAAATTGGAATTGATTGAACCCCAACTTTTTCCATCATTGATGGATGGGTTTTATGTTTGAACATTTAAGAGCTGTTGAATTCTATGTTCTTAAGCATTAGCAGCGTGTTTTTTAATTCACTAATTCCCAATGAGTCACATTTTGCATGGAAAACTGTAAAGCTATTCTTTGACAGTTTGGATTCAATGTGTTAGGTGCAAGCTCATATAGCAAAACTCCGACGACAGATAAGCTTGATAGATGGGCAGAATCAACAGTTGAAATCTCCCTCCGACCAGTGAATGCACTTTACTTATGCAGAGTTTTGAGATTTCTACTTCACATTGGCTTAGGCTGAAGCACACAGTGGCATAGGCATGTAGCAATGATACTTATTTCCTCAAGCAGAGGGTAGTTTTGACACATCCCCCTCCCCCTTTCTTTTTTTTTGTATTTTCTTACCATCTTCCCCCTTTTTGTGCTTATACATGAAAATGTAGTTCGGTTCAATTAACAAAAATGATGTATCAATTGATTAAATTTTATTAAGAATTAAGTTTACTCCTGATATCTGTTGTCTGCATTAAGTGCTTTCAGAAGTGTATTTGATATGTGTCCGTTAACACATTGACTAGTGCTTATTTGTTCCAAGCAATATGCAGGAACTCCAAACAGGCATGAAACTTCTCTGCTTTTTTAGATTTGAGAACATGAGCTCGATTTTTATAGATGCCTTTTGATTCATCAGATTTGTGGTGCACAGAAGGCATATATAGGATTAGAATTTATGATTTAATACATATGCTTAGGACACCATATTGGCGAGTAAATTACTAGCTGTAATGAGATACACAATCATTTTCTTATCATTCTTAAATTAATATAGAGAAAAGAAAAACGTTTTTTGCTGTTTGAACAGCTTTTAGATTATCTCCTGCCAATGTCTGATGTTCCTTTTCTTATACTGTCAGATTTTGGGTAACAGCAAGAGTATGCTGATTAGGTTGTCTCTGGCCTTGCTACTGTTTTGTTATCAAATTATCAGCTCGATGTTACTTTTAGGCACTGTTCCTTATTTTGATTTGTGTTTGTATCACACTGTTCTTGGGATGTTTTACCATTGAATACATCAACCTGACAACAATGAGGTACTTGTCTGAATTTGGCTTTGAGACTTTAATGATTATCGGATTTGTTCAGAGTATACTTGTGCCGAAACTCTTCTCAAATGAATTGTATAATACATATTAATAAAGCTGAGGGCCCTTCTCAAGCATTAACCAAAACCACCTCTATCTGTCCTTTTGATGCTTTATTATGCAAGGCATGTGAAAATGGGCATCCACTATGGCTTTTGGGTTGATCGTACATACGGTGTCGTGGTGATTTCAACTCCATTGTCACTCTCACCTTGGTTTAGCATACCAGGTACAAGCATATCCTTAATTGTTGCATTTGTTTTCAATTCTGTTGAAGCGGACCCGGCTAAATAATATTCTCCTCACCTAAACCCATACGTTCCATCTCTATCTAGGTTTCTGCTGTCAAGGGCCTAATCTAATTGTTGATGCTTGCTCAATCGTTTTTTAATTGGTTGTCATATTTGAAGTCCATAGCTTTCACCGATCAATATCTCAATATATATCTGATTGATAATCCTAGCTGGGTATTACTTGCACGTCTGCGTTCTTGGGCCCTTTGTTTCTGACTACTTTCCTTACAACCATGTGACTGTAATTAGTTTTGCGCGTTGACGTTTCCATTGCATCCCCATCGGTTTCCTGACCATAGAGTACATGAACGAGGAGGACAGCACAGAGAAATTTTTCAGCTGATATTGTTGTTTTTATGAACCAGGTTAACTTGCTGTGTTAAATAAAATTTCCACTAAAGAACCATCCTGAGCGTGCTGACATGATTATTCAAGTTTATAATCGCATTTTCTTCCATTCCATATCAGGGTCGGTTGTTTTCCCCTTTTCACATCTTGATGGCAAAAACTGATGTAATGCCATTCGATTCTTACGCTACTTGCTATCAGAGATGCCAACAACATGTGGATGTGGAGATGAACAGCTTCATCCTATGTAGTTGTTTCTCTTACTGTCCTGACTCCAGGTCTTGCCAAATTTCTGGCGATAGCTAGTAGAGACGACTGATGCAACTAACAAAGGAATTAACGTACGTAATTTGGGTTTGTTCATAAAAGATCCCAAGTGGGCAACAGGCAGTTACAGTTTGAGACATGATTTGCTTGGTAAAGTAGCCGTGTGCAACAGTTGAAAACTTGAAATGATGCCGAAAGACCTTACTATGTTGTCTTTACAGGAGTTTGGGGGCAAGAGTAACATGGCCATCATGTGCTCCAAAAAAGGCAAGGTCATTATCAACTATAAAGAAAATACATTAGTCTCTTGGTTTAGCGGGGCACCGCATTTCAGTGAGAATGGTGGGCCTTTGCAGTCGCATATTTTCATTGTCCATTCTCTCAATCAATCTCATTCACAGAACATGGGAGAGCTTCTCTCAAAGACGGCGACGTTAAGGGTAATATTGTTTCCCTTCTCTTAATTAGTTGGTTTAATTAGCTGTACAACAATTTTTCCGTCGCTCGTGTATATTATATATGTACAGTATGTGTCACACATATAAAGTATGCATGTGGTGTACTGTGCACGCCTGTTATTTCTATGTGGGTATTTATGATTTATTTCAAGTGGTCCATTCAGAAGAAAACTTTTCATGCTGGTTCGGCCTTCACGCTACTAATGGACAATGGTAAATGTTCTTCCCTGGTTATTACCTTTTGAGTTTTGACTTATAACTTTTTGGTTGATTTTCCTTCTTTTTCGTGTGTGAACTTTTTGAAATTTTGATGATTCTAAGTATGGGATTCGAACGACGATAAAGTTCTAGTTGGTGAATTGAGAGTTAAGACACTGTCATGGACATTGGGAGGTTCAGAAAACAGAGAGTGACAGATATACTGGACATTTCCGTATTGTTCTTTGCAGATCGCTTTCTCAGCCTTAGAACATGGAGACACAACTTTTCTGAAATGGAGCCAGGCTAGGAAAAAACCAGTGGTACAGATTTTAAGTAGATTTATACATATCTCCTATTCTGATGGTGGTTTGTGCATGCTGGACCATGTAGGAAGCCTTCTATTGTTGAGATATTAACCCTTGTTTAATTTTTTCAAGAAGCATTACAGTACTTCTGCTCTGGATAATCTGATAGATAGGTTTGCAAATTTAGCAAGAAGGCACAATTACTTCCATTCTTCTCAGGCCATCTAGAGCCGCCTTGGCTTCTTCATTCCCTTTGCAAAAATCGTGATAATCATGGAAAACAAGCTTAAGCACGCATGGTGGCTCCTTTAGAAACCAAAGCTTATGTCCTGCTGCTTTAGTATCTAACATACGCAGGAACAACAGTTCAACTCTTGTTCCTCTGCAGTTCCATGCCCGTCAAATCATTTCATTGCAATTATATAGGATTCAGAGAAGCCAGGTGTACTTGCCAATATACTATGAAAGTTCAGCTAATAACCTTTCTCATAATGATATGGAGATTAGATTACTTACAGACTGAATACTCAAGAATAAAGGGGTGTTGTCACAGGGTCGATGTTCTCATCAAAATCTCAACTTCTATGTGGCAGCTCAGCTCCCTGTTAACCTTTTTTTTTATTAATCCACTTGTTTTTGTTTAATAACTAAGTGTTTCTCTTCATCAAAAAATTTCTCTCACACTAGCGGAAATACACAAGTACAGAGGATATGCATAGTTTAACACACTTAAATACAGGAACCATAATAACCTTTTATTAATCTCAACACAAGAAATATACCAATCCGTTTGTGTGCTATGCACAATGGTTCTACCTACACACAAAAATTACATGCCACACACTTATATGTAGCCTATTTAAAGAGTAATAACATGGAAAATTATAACAAAAATCATCCCCCAAGACTTAGAACACACCTGATCAGTTTTTCCCAAAACAATCAACTGCCAAAAACTTCCCCAATTGTTGCTTCTCACCCTGGCCTGCCACCTAACAAACTAGTAGTTCATTGTGCCAACTCACAAGCTGCAAGAATAGATGTGTCTGCATGCCTTGGACTCTCTGTAGTTCAAGTCAAAATTTACGACGAACATTAACCTATGTTCTGTCGAATTATTAAACATACATTATTACTTAATTTACCACTGCTCATGCACACTGTCACTATTTATATATATTGTTATTCATGCTAGTAGTGTTTTCATTAAGTCTTGAACTATCCATCGTACATACTTATCGTTAAGCTCTGTTATTAATTCTGTCGATTTCGTCAATACTACCGAGTTTGACATTGTTCGACGAGCTATATTGTCCACTGTATCGTCCCAGCATTGTTTTCATCCGCATACCCCCTTACAAGTTTAACCCCGTTACAGGTGCTATGCTACAATATGCGGGTAAAGATGCAAAGGTCAAGAAAACTGAATAGCTTGCGGTGATATACACATGGGTTTTCGAATATATATTTGGACTCACGAACTGTACTGTGTAGGAGCTGTTGTTTTAGTCCACGCTCCACAGAATCACAGCCCTACAACTACAAGCACAAGAAAAAAGCGTCAACAGGCTTGTACTCTCCAGTACACTTATTGTGTGTACGTGATTTCAGGTGTGTGTGTGTGTGTGTGTGTGTGTGTGTGTGTGTGTGAGAGAGAGAGAGAGAGAGGTATTAATAAACATTAATCTTATAGATAGAGATGTTTTTTATAGCGAAGACTGAGAGTGAAGACTCTTATAGCTAGGTAGAGATTGAAAAACCGAGGAGCCCTGGACAAAGCAGTTGAGAAGACGGAGATTCCTCGAAGATGATATATGTGAGTTCTCACCAGAAATGGAATGAAAACTACAAAGCAAAATGAGCTGGGTTTTTGTGAACTTGAAAGAGTGTAAGAGATGGCAATCAATTGCGAAGTGGAGGTGAGTTGAAAGGGTTGCTACCAATTTGCATGAAGGATTGGACTTCGAACTTGAACCGTGATTGAAAATGCTGAAAATATGAAAATAAGAGAAGCACAAGCAGATTAAACGTCTTCCATCTAATTAAATGCAAGTTCTTATATATTTTTTTCCTTTTTTCAACTAGGCAAGTTGAAAATTAAAGCTGAGAGCGGGGGGGGGGTCCATAGTGTCATTAGGAAGGCCAACATAGAATTGCAAACCCAGTAAGCTGGCTCCTACCATGTCCTTGCCTCACATACACATACCCCAAAACACCCGTGGCATGTCCTTATCCCCCACACTCCACATGACCCTTCTCCCTATCTATCTATCTATCTCACACCATCTCTCTTTTTCTCTCCCCCTTGACTTCTTCATAAATACCCCCATCACCCGCAATCCTCCCATCACCACCATCACCTTTTACCACAAGTACACACTCTTATCTCTCTTCAAACTTACCCTTTCTCTCCACACCTTCTCTCAAACTCCAAATGGCTATTAGAAAATCACACAAACTACCTCAAACAGCAGTCCTCAAGCAAATCCTCAAGAGATGCTCTAGTTTAGGCAAGAAACACGGTTATGATGATGATGGCCTCCCTCTTGACGTGCCAAAAGGGCACTTTGCTGTGTATGTTGGTGAAAACAGAAGTAGATACATTGTTCCAATCTCATTTTTGAGCCACCCTGAGTTTCAATCCTTGCTTCAAAGAGCAGAAGAGGAATTTGGCTTTGATCATGATATGGGCCTTACTATCCCTTGTGAAGAAGTAGTTTTTCGATCTCTAACATCAATGCTCAGATGAAAAGATGATCAGTAGGGTGATGGCGGTGCATGTTTGCTTGGAGAAGATGGCTTAAGATGAAGCTACACTATATTTAGTTTCTCTTTTTTTAACATCTTCTCAATTGTGATTCGTGATCCTGTTTTTTTTTTCATGTATTCTCTCTTTGAAACCCTGCTGGGTTCTTATGTCTAATTAATTACTAACTTAGAACCCATGAAAAGAATGCATGGGTTTGAGATGTATAAAGTCTGGTTTTCCTCACAGATGTTAGTTGTTAACACCACTGTGAGAGAAGCAAGGATTAATGCAAAGATTTGCCTGTTTAGCTGCACAAATTTCTCTCTTCCTCTCTGCTAGTTAAGATCTGTGCATAGCTTGAAAAACATAGGGGTAAAGAAAGACATTCGGTCAAATACATCAAGTACATGTATGACTTTAGAAAACTGAATCCATTAGCACACTCCAACAGCATAATTTTGTCTGAGAATGTGGGGGTACATTGGCATGTACGGATCATCGGTTTACTGTTGAGGTTTGAATTTGAAGACACACTTCACGAAGCAAGCTTGTTCTTGAAAATAATTTAATATCATGGTAAATAAACAAACATTGTTAGATGGTCCAAAGGAAAAAAGCATTTTAGTAAACTATTTTATATTTTGCATGGAATGAGGAAAAAACAAGTGAACTTTAAAGAGAAAAGTTGGTTTAAATTTTTCCTTTATTTTATATATAAGAATGACTATTTATTGTGACAAAAAAAATAGCATCCCATATAGTTTATTACTTTAAAGATCTAAAATTAATAAATAAAGAGCTACTTTTATAGTTTTTTTTTGCTCTTCGTATAGCTTTTCCATTGGAGAAGCCCTTGGAATTCTAAAAAATGTTTTGGAGACTATCTCGAATGCAAAGTTAATTTATTTACTATCTTATAATAAAAATATATAAAAATAATGAAGATACAAGAGAAAAAAAACTATTTTCTCATAAACTACTTGTAGAAAACTTATGATAAAACTCAACTCTATCCCATGGGTTTGAAGGACAAGAGATGTGTAGGATAAGATTGTTAATCTCATTATTTTAACAATTTAATCCATCTTTTCTTGGCAAAATGGTTGATAGATCATGTTCGATGCCTAGAAAAAATCCCTTCCTTCAAGTTTAAGAACTCTTTAATAATTAAATCGGTATTATATGAGAAAAAAATAATTTTTTTTAGAAGAAAGTCGTGTGTGTGTGTGTGTCATTTATAGTAAAGAAAAACTAAACTTGCTCGCTAGAGCAGATTACATTGATTCATTTTATAGCCCTTGAGGTCTTCTTTTTTATGGAAGGGAAAATAGTTTGCATATCAGTAAAATATCTTTGTCTTGTTAAGATAAAATATATCTAATTTCTCAGGATAAAATATATCTAACTTATGGTCTCACCATGAAGACCAAGATACTTTTAATGTTAAAAAGAGAACAAGCTTAGCGCGGCCCACTGACATCTAGACTCAGCGTTTGGTTAAACTCATGAAAGATGATCAGTCTAACATCTTGCTAGACCCACATACAGATAGGCTTAGAGCTTGAATGAGCCCAAAGATGATAGGTCACAGCCCTCTCTATAGTTATCCTTTTGAAGGGTTGTTCCAGATAAAAAACAAAACCGCTAATCCATCAACTTCTATCGTATTTTCCATCGATAAAAGGAAACAGAAAATTGTTAGATCTATTTTTATCTTTTTAATCAAATATGTTTTGTTTCACTGTTTTCATTTTTTTTTTTAATTTCAAGATACTAATCAGACGCTATTCAGGAAGGCATGTAAAATAGTTAAACTTATTATTATTATTATTATTTTGCAAACTTTAAGTAACATGTTATGAACCATATGAATTGGAGATAGTATTCATTTAGTTTCTAAATCTTCACTTTTTGGGGGTTTTAACGGTCTAAGTCTTTAGAAAGCATTAATTAAATATGTATTTGATAATGTAATTTCAAATGATTAAAAAAATCACCAAAATGATGTTTTTGGCATTTCAAACACACTGAAATACTTTCCTGGTTAGATACCTTAGGTTATCTTTTGGTGCCAATCTAGGTAGACTCTCCACTTGAAAATTAACGAATGTTTTCTACAATCAGAGCAAAGCTAAGCACATGAAAAGAGAAGTTCTTTAGTAGGGCTGGGAAGATATGTATGATAAAATCAGTTCTCAGCTCTCTACTGTTCTACTACATGTCCTTTTTTTTATGTCAAAGGGCATTATTAAAGTCATCTCCTCTATCAACCGCTCTTTTCTATGGAAAGGTACCTCAAATTCTCATGGCATCTGTAAAGTGGCTTGGCACAAGGTAATCAAGAATAAATCCTTTGGCGGTCTCGGGTTGGAATCTCTCCATAACCAAAATTTGGCTTTGCTTTTTAAATGGCTCTGGAATCTTGATAAAAGAGTGGCAAGAGATTGGCAAGATCTCATCCTTCAAAAATATTGACCTCATTTTACAAATTGTCTTCATATGTTTGCAAGTTCTTTATCTCCAATTTGGCATGGCATGGTATCAGCGATCTCCTCAAATCAAAACATAGTCATTCCTCTCCAATCCAATGTCGGGTTCAAAGTGGGTGATAGGAGATATATCAAGTTCTAGATCGACTCTTGGCTAGGCTTTGCAACCCCTCTCCAGCTCCTATTTCCCAGACTTTATAACCTCTCCCTACAACAATCAATAAGCCTTGCAGATGTATATAGCCCGATTGATACTTCGCTCAACCTATCTCAAAGAAGATCTCTTTGACCCCGAGAGCTCTGCATGTGAGAGAGCTTAATTGCGAAGGTGAAGTGTGGTCCAATCTTCTTTGATGGTGAAGACATCAAGATATAAAAATTCCATAGCTCCGACATCTACTCAGTTTACTTAGGTTGCCATTTTTTTTTTTACAGACTCTCTGCTTCAGAAGATCATCCCTCCCCTGTTCTACTTCGAAAAGGGTATGCCCCTCCAAAAATAAATGTGTTCATATGGCTCCTTCTAAATGGCAGTCTCAGTACAAAAGATTTTTTTAGCTAGGAAGAGGATCATTAATTATAAGAAAGCTCTTTGCCATTTTTTGTTGCAAGGAGATTTAGACAACAACATGGTCTCTCTGGGGTAGATTCTTGAATTGGTTTGGATGTTTAGGCTGATTGCTTAAAGACCCAAATCATAACCTTCAAGAATGGTTTGGCTTGGTTAAAGGAAATTTCCAGCGTCATGTCATTACCCTTCTTTGTAAAGGCTTGTATTGGTCAATCTGAATAACACGCAACTACCTAATATTCGAGTTCAAGGCATCAAATTGGGATGTGATTTTTTACCTCATCTTTACCGTTTGGCCTTTTGGTTGAAGTCCTAAGTTATAATTTTCAGCTACATAAACTTTGATCTTTTTAAAAATCCTGAATTTATTATAAACTAGATTAACTAGTTGGATCCTTGTTATCTTATTTTCTATTTCAGTTTTCCCTTGTATTATCCTTTATTTTTTAGCCCCCATATAATTGATGGGACTGTTTTATATATAATTCTTTTGAGTACTAAAAAAAAAAAGTGTAACTTACTTGAGCATGCTAATAAAGTTTGACAGTTGCAACCTTTAGCTCTGTATCAGGTTTTATTATTAGCAATTATTGAATCAAGTGCTTTAATCTCCACAGTTATGAGGAGTTTCAACTCTCAATGCTTAATATAATTACCCGTGCATGGTGGAGATTGTCGATTTCTTTTTCTTTTCCCTTTTGCTTTAGTCAAAGACAGCATCATTTAATGTAATTATAGTGGGTTTTAAGATGTTGTCGGGAATGAACAGAAGAGCTGACACATTATTGTTAACTAAATTTCCTTTGAGCTTGCTTCGAATTGAGATTTGAGAGTTTAATAAGAAACAGAACTCCAACGGTTTCTTTGAATTCTGTGGAAAATGTATTAGGGAATGAAAGGGAGATTAAGAGCCTGTTTTTGCATTTAAAGAGAAATTTTTAAAAAAATTAAAGGTTTTCTTTACTTCAAATTAAATTTATTTTTTATATAAAAACTTTAATGCATTTTATGCCACTAGCAAAAGTGAAATGCGTGAACCTATCTTTTGTGATGGATCATTGGACTTGATTTGGCTTCTGCTTCACTTCAACAATTAAGCGATAAAAGATTAGAAGTATTAATCGTACCTTTCTCAAAAAGAAAAGTAGCGGTACGATCATTAGCAAAAAATGTCAATGTTACGATCACTTTCATGATGATCAAGTGTTTGTTGAAATGTCCCTTTAACAACATCTCCATTTGGAGTTTTTAGATACATGTTACATTTAGACTGTTATATTCATAAAAAATTCTCCTTGAATTTGAATCTTGGATACGACTTAATTTTTCATTGTTTGTAAACTAAAATTATTTGCATATATGGCCTTCAATGCAACCCACGGATCAAGGTTGGGTTCTATATTGTTTGCATTTGATTGAATTTGCGTTCAATACTCAAATCGCATGACCATGAGATACTCTTCATGATCACTTTAAGACTCCATGATCACCCTTACCTCATCCTCCTGAAATGTATGTGGTCCATCACTCTCTTGCTTCAAGGCCGCCTTCTTGTTCGTTTGAACTACTACCTAGCTAGACACTTGCAACCCTTTAATCCACTACAAATCTACTTAGCGACTTCTTCAATGGAAAAGCCAAATTTTACTTTCAGTTGTCACCTTCAAGCCCTTTACTCTATGAAAACAATGAGGATTATTGATAAAATATGTATATGATTTGCAGAGAATTGGCTTGGTGCTCCATTGGAGATGATGGGGCCAGTGATCCCACCATTGTAATGAGGTTGTTAGTGAAAATGATAGTGCATGTATACATATTAGATGGTCCTGTATATATAGCCCCAGAAGATATCCATAAAGTCGTCAGCTGAACTATAAGCCTTACATTTTTCCCAGCTAAAAGCAACAGTTAAAGCTATCATACTTTTAGTGGGTCTTGGACAAAATGAAATTAATAGTAATAACAGCAATAATCAAGCCATGACTTGCATGAAACTCTTCCTCCTCCTCAACGTTTGGAAAAGGAAAAAACTAAGCAATGCATGGATATTGCGTCTTTCTTGCCACTACTCTTCCTTCTCTGTCTCTGCTAACACACAACTAAACTGTAAAGAGACATTTTTTGTGACCTGTATATATAGTCTTGAAAATTATCAATCTATCATTAGCCCATTGGAGCTCATGATTATATAATCTCTAATATTAAGTGGTTTTTTCATTTAAAAAAAAAAATCAGTGGTTTTATCATAGCAGGACCATTAGAGAGGAGCAAAGGCTGCCTACGGATAGCTGGTCCTCTCATCCTTTTCTTTTAATGCAGTGTTTGCCTTCTTTTTCTTTCAGCCACAAAACAAGCCTGACAATCACATTTGCACACACAGTAGAATGAATATCTTCTGTTACACAAAATCCACATTGAATTTCCTCCTCCAAAAAAAATGTCGACCCCTTTATTGCCATGATGCTGTTTGATACCCATATTCTCTCACCTCTCTCTCTCTCCATAATGGGTCTTATTTGTCTGGACTTAAAAAATGAATTGATAACTTGGGAAATCTCTTTTGCTCAAGCCCGATAGTTACTCGTATATTATTATGCAATTACCTCAATTGGGAGAGATTGAGAAAATACTGATGCATCGCAATTTTAGTGTGTACTTCTCACCTGAAAGTATGTTTTTTCCTTGTAATAAATCCAAGCATCTGTCTCGCGTACCTGTGGTATCTATAGTTCACTAGTCTCTGAAGCTTTATTTTGATCTACAAATAGTGCATACATTCCCAAGATGAGCCCGGCATAAAAACAGCACCTGTGTGCCTCTTCATGTTCTACCTACCTTCAGTTAATTCAGACCCTTTGTCCCTTTGCATTGTTGGTCAAAAAGTAAACACCAGTACCAACCAAAATGAAAGTATCCCATCATATTTGAAGTAAAAAAAAAAAAAAAACGAATACGAATATATATAAACTTAAACTAAATGGTGAATACCTTCCCTCCATCTATTGTGATGGAGACATAATTCACATGTACCCCCAAATATCGATTGAACAGCGAAAATTGTCGCGTCTTTCAAATCAATTTTCAGAAAAAATGAGTTGGAGATTCAAATCTATGGGCACAAGTTCACAGTTGGCTGCTACATGTTTCTTCAGGATTTTGTCCCTGGTGTCCCACCCCACATTCCGAGCGAATTCCTGGAAGGAGCCTTGTCTGTCAAATTCCAGTGCCTCCGTATTTTTCTTCTCCGAGAATCGAATGAGTTTTTTGTTACTTTCACTGCATGTATAGTATGAGAACCAAAATGATGGCATCCAGTTCATTAATAATTATGATAATGACTTTATTTCCTTTATTAATCATTAATTTCGCCTCACACGCATATGTGTGTTTTCTCATATCAGTGTGTGGCAATTAATGTTTCCCTTTAGCATGAAATACTAATAATACACTAATGAATTTTCGAAGAGATAATAATCTGTATTTTTGTTATTGGTTATTTTATAAAATTAATATTAAAAAAATTCATCAAAATAATATTTTTTTTTATTTTTTAAAATTTTTGTTTAACATTAACATATAAAAACAATTTAAAAAACACTAAAAATATTAATTTAAAAAAAATATTAAAAAACTAAACTTTTTCAATTAAAACATAAAAATAAACATACTATTTGTCTTAAATTATTTCTAAACATACTTCTTTACTTCTTCATTTAAAGCGTCTGTGCACTTGATTTGACAACATTCAATATTTTTGTTTATTGTTAGAAAATAATATAAATCATATTTTTAGACTTTATCTAACAACTTAAGATGATTCTTTGACATAATATCAAAGCCTTGATAATCAAACGGTCACGAGTTTGAATCTCATCATTTCTAATTATTTGATAAAAATTAAGTAAAATGTAATATAGGTCTATACAAATTTCAAACTCAAAGGACTTTCACTTAAGAGAATGTGTTAAAAAATAATATAAATTATATCTTGAGATCTTATTTAAAAACTTTAATTATTGGGTTGAAATTAACTTCTTTATATATTTTTTAAATTTTTTATAATGTTTTCGTGGTTTTGAAATTACATTAATTCATGGCTATTATGACTTGACATCATTAAACAGTAATGTTGACTTTCCCTCTTTTTGTCATACCACTTTTGCTCAAGCTTCAATTCATGATGGATATGCGAATACATGCATAAATCCATCATTGATCTAAAAAAAGAGAACAATGAGTTATGGCTTTTCAAGATTCAATTGAACAGGTTTTTGTTTTCATGTCTCTATAAGATGGGGACTTAGGACCAACGGTTGTTATTATGAAAATGACAACTTTACTAAATTATTTGTGATAGCTTTATTTCAGGAGATGGAGTTTTGGTGCCTCAACTTGCAGCACGCTGATCTCCAGGTTTTATTTTCCTGTCAGGTTATTTGTGTTTTCCTTTTGTATCGGTCTTTGATAGCCCTACGAGGTGTTTAGTCGTTTCTTGGCATAAACTTTGTTGCTTGTAAGAGGGGAAAAAGAAAACAATGAGCTCTAAGTATGTCGACATAATATTTGCTCTTAGGTCTCAAATAAACCATGTATGTTTGCCCAGAGCTTCGGTCCATGGCTATGAATTAAACGGCTGGAAAGCGCTAGCTTTGCATGTCACCATTGCCAAGGAAGATGCATTTGATACACAATGTACCATATGATGTATCGCGGCCATTACAAACATGATAGGACGTTAATGAATGCCATTAATAAGGCCTCCTCTGGTACAGCAAGAAGGTCCCGGAATGGATCAGAAGCTCTGCAACCCTCAGTCTGATGACATGTTGAAGATAAACATCACAGAGACGTGGAGAAAGCGTGTGTTCATAAAATATGGAGAAATTCATTTGAAGCTGCCAGCCCGCATGGATCGATCCTACTGGTTCCCAAAAAATTTAAAAAAAAAAAACTGGGAATTACATGCATGGATCTACAGTACCTTGTCCAATTCTTGGTATGTGTTTGCTTTCGTCATTGTTGATGTTTGGATCGGTGAAGAAGAAGGAGAACCACTAGTGTGGAGAAGGTGGGTGGTGCTGTGGGGAGAACATGCTGGGCTCCTAAATATATTTGAAGAGATGCAATGAGAGTGGGTTTTGTCGTCGGACTTCTGCTATTCACTACTCGTCATCTCAATTTCAACTTTTTTGCCCTACTCCATGATCGCTAGCTCCTCTTTTATTCAACAAACATTCCTCACCATATATAGCCTGCGTACAAAAACTGAAATTTCCTGATAAACCTGCTAATTTAAATTAGATATAAGAAATTCTTGTTTCTCAAAAACATAACTCAATCTATAATATTTTCAACAATATAATAATTGTCACAACTGAAATCATGAAAAAATTAGAAAATAGATAAATAAATAAAGAGTCATCAATTAGTTTATTATAACTAAAAATTTTAACTAGTCTTTAAAAAATTTTAAATAAAAAATTAGTTATATTAAAAGGAAGATACATTATCCTAAAATATCATAAATAAGTTACTTGGATGTTATGCTAATGCACCTATCAAGTCTTGTTTTTCTAAACTCAACATGGGTTTTCTAAAGAAATAATTTGAAATCAAAATCTAGTTTGAAAGCTCAATTCTTACTTCTTGAAACAAGAGCATTGAACCCGAGAAGATGATGAATATTAAAATGGGTTTTAAAGCTAATTTTCTTCATTATGCTTCAAATTAGGCTCGTGAATCATTACTAATTCTCGATGGATCTTTTGGGGTCATGTTGACTCAGTCCAAATCGTTCAATAATAAAAAAAAAAAAAAATCTGATAAAAATCACAAATAAACAATTTTTAAAATTACATAAAAATAAAATAAAAATGTATTTCTAAATCCAAGTAATAGAATAAAATAAAAGATAAAGAAAAAAACAAAAAATAGATTTGCTAGTTCTTTTTTTTTTTTGAAATAATGTAGTCACCTCTAGGGTAGCTCTGTTGGTAGGTCGGTTTACTATATGATGTGAAAGGTAAGTAAGAGGGTATTGCTCTAAAGTACCCTTGACTTGCAAATCTAATTCCTTGAAAACTAATTTTTATTTTTTTATATAAAAAAACAGTTTAAAGCATTTTTATAAAAAGAAAATTCTTAATTTATTAGAAAAAAAAAACATTTTATTTTTAAAAGGAGGATATTAGGAAATTCAGGAGATCCTTTAGTTTTCAATTCCAACAAGGGGGATTGAATTCTCCTTATCACTCTATACGCATGAAACTCCATAACAATTATAAATCCCAAAGGGTATCCACGCATCGGGCATGAATTTAATCCTTATATGCTCATTTATGTTTTTTTTTATTATTGTCCATTATTACAAAGTTTATAGCAATAAAAATAAAGCATACAAAAGAAAATAATTATATATAAAAAAAAAAAAAACTAGGATCAAAATTGACCTTTAAAGAGCTAAATAACATCAAAAAACAAAATACTGAAATAGGTACTTGAAACATTATTGGTGTGTGTAATCCACATGACACTTGCTGGTAGCACTTGAAATTAAAGCTTGGCTTTAAAGGAACATGCTTCTCACGTGCTTTATATAAGAAAAACCAAAACAAACATAGACAACGAGAGCAACAAAAATCTTCTCCCATAAATTATTAGAAACTATCTAAATTTAGTCATGAGTTGTGGGTATATATTGAAGAATATATACCCAAAATATTCTAAAAATATATGTATAATTATGTAATTGTCTAGAATAGGTTATTTGTTACCTAGTTTAGATATGATTGTATCATTATTATTAGCATATAGTTATGGAAAAGATTGTAGAAGAGATTGTGGGCGAGATATGATTTTCTTTGCTTCATGTACTCCATATATAGTTTGTACAATTCTGAAGTTTGAATACAAGACAATATTATTACTCCTAAATATTTGTCACGGTATTAGAACTTTAGTTTTTATGTCCCAGGTCTGCAATGTGATTTATTTCTTGACGGTTTGTTTTGTTCTTGTCATGGAAAACCACTCAAAGAATACTATATATATAGGCTTAAAAGTCCCTCTTTTAATAAATGGTTTTGATGATACCAACACCTTACAAAGATTGAGTTCAGTATTATCAAATGAATTCAACTATCTTTTTTTATCAAGAGTTGTTACTATTACCCTTAGGAGAAGATCTAAACTAGATTTTATAAATAGTTCTAATAGTCATCCAGATATGGATGATCTAGAATATGAAGTATCGCTGTTTAAAAACCAATTGGTAATGTCATGAATCCTCAACTCAAATAAATAGAATCTTGTTGAGATTTTTAGCTATTCGAAGTCTTCATTGGATCTTTGGAATGTCATTCATAACATGTATGGCAGTCAAAACAATTCTAGTAGGATATTTCAAATCCATCACGAGATCACAAGTCTATATTAGGATGAAAGACCGTTTGTTCAGCTATTGGATAGCCTGAAAAGCTTGTGAAATAAACTACAGATATATCACCCACACATTGTTGATGTGGTTGTATTACGAAAAAAAAAAAACTAATGAGGATCAAATTTTTCAGTTGTTGGTAAGTCTTAACCTAGATTTTAAAGACCTGCAAAGTCACATCTTAATGAATCCAGAACTATCATTTTTGCAATCAGTCTACATTACCATTTAATGTGAAGAGATGCAAGAAAGTAATGACATGTGATGTTAATCCTAGAGTCTTTGATGCTCATGCTTATCAAGCCAAAAATGATGTTGTGGGATACTAATCTTAGACCTTCTGATTGAGGTCACTCCAGACCATTCTCTGATTCCAAGTCCTACAAAGGGAAATGGTTTGATTTAAAGTGTCACTGTTGTCACAATCTTGGACATCTAGCAAATCATTTTTGGCTTCTTCATCTATAAATTAAGCCTCAGTTTGCTAAGAATCAAAGGGTACATTAAAGACAAGTCAATAATTATAAGTCATACCTTGCTAATCATTCCACCGAGAGCTTTTCTGTTAATCATGTTGCGTTGATAACTAACTTTGCAAACTACTTACAAGACAAACATGGTTAAGGAAAATTGCATGATGAAGTTACTAGTCAAGAATAAAAGCAGTCGGTTTCCCTTCTCAATCATCTTGTTGAATTCTTAGTTGAAGCAGGCCCTAAAAATAACCAACGTATTCTAATTGTTTTTATAATTGCATTAAAACTTGTAAATTTGCATGATCTTTGGTAGTTGATTATGGTATCATGGATCACATATCAAACAAATTAAGTAACATTCATGATTTTGAACGATTCTTCGCTCTCACTTTTGTATCAGTAGCTGATGGGAAAGTATGAAAATATCAAAACAACCCCATAAACTTGTTAATTACACAAAATACTTGTATCAAATTATCAAAATACCCCCAAAGTAAAGCTTATTTTTTGTTTTTTCTAAGGTTAAAAACGTGCTTTCATTGTAAATAGATCATGAAAATATCATAAACACCCCTGCCTAGCAGCTCAACAAAGTTTTGATCTTAAGAGCAAAAAAATATTTTTACGTTCGAGAAGCTTGTGAAAAGTCAAGAAAGCTCTTAGTCAACATTTATAAATTTTATTTAATCTAAAGGTAAAAAGATATTTTTACTACATTAAAAAATTTTATTGTATAAAAAATGGAAAAGACAAATATAACCTTAAATAATTTTTTAATGACTAATGAGCTTATAAAAAAGTCCAACAAACCCCAGCTTCAGACTTAAGTTTTTCCCACTCCAATGGTAAATTAATAATTTTACTATAGCAATATAGAAATTCACGGTAGAGCTATAATGAAACTTCTAGGTCTTTTAGATTTTCTTTTAATAGTTAATATTATTATTCTATTTTTTAGACATTGTTAGCGTTTCTTTTACATAAAAAGTAAAAAAATTATTTCGTTGGTATATACCAATGGTTTTACCGACTGATTTACATTCGTCGGTAAATATCACCGCAAATTACCGACAGAAAAAGGCCATCGGTAATTCCGTTGGTTTTAGTCAAATTTATGGTGGTGTTTGTGCATACGGTCAAAACCTAAAAGTTTTTCATGCGTGTTTTCTGAAGAGAGATAAAAATTATTTTTATCATGATTTAAAAAATACAAAAAGAATATCATAACCGGTTTATGATTATCTATTAGGGTTTGATTAAAATATAAAATATCCCATATAATTATTTTGTCATTCGGAATGCTATGACTTAGCTATATCCACGAAATAAATAAGTTTGGCCTTTGGAATGGTCAGGATTTAACCCGATAAGGTAGAGACTCCCTCATGAAAGGAGATCTACATTGAACTTTAGACAAGACCAATAGACAGAAATGCGAATTAGAATAACCATCAAATAACAACGCAACTTACCCTAGATATGGTGCCCTGGGGTGACGCGTTTTTCCCGTGCACAACCAATCCCTTACTCGGACTCTCGCATACCATTAGGTTTTCTAGCGACCATAATACTACGCGGCGACTCTTGAACCTTATAATCATAATTTTATGATTAAATCCAAAACCCTTTGTCAACACAGTTAGGAGACAGATCTGCCAATCGACGCCGTGCACGCCACGACAATGGGCTTCCTGTGTTTGCTGTTTCTCTTTCTCCAACCTGGCGTGGCATTGTTTTGACTTTCTCCACAAGAGAAAGCATAGCCATTCCACTTAAGTCAAGCATTGGGTTCAAGGTAGGTGATGACAATAACATTTGGTCTTGGATTGATTCTTGGCTAGGTACTCCAGCTCCTCTTCATAATTTATTTCCTAGACTATTTAATCTTTCTCTTCAGCAATCAGTTGGCCTTGCCAATATGTATAGCCCGATTGATAATTCGATCAGCTTGGCTTCAGAGGAGGAATCTGAGGTCTCGTGAGCTTTGTATGCGGGAAAATTTAACTGCAGAGGTGGAGCGTTGTTTAGTTTTTTCTGGAGGTGAAGATAGTAGGGTATGAAAATTTGATACTTCCAACACTTATCCAGTGTTGCAAATTTCTAGATAGCATATCTGCTTCAGGGGCTCCTTTTTTTTTTCTTTTCTTTTCTCTCGCTTTAGAAAGGTTTCGCACCTCTTAAAATTGATGTTCATTTGTCTCCAACTCAATTGTAGTCTCATCAGTAGGGGTTTTTTAGCTGAGAGGATTGTTAATTATGAGGATGCTCTTTTTCCTTGTTATTGCGAGGAGATTGGGACCAGTAATCATCTATTCCATCACTGTACTATTATGTGGATTTTTTAGGGTAGATTCATGCATTGGTTCGGGTGTTTAAGTTGTCTATCTAGGGACCTTGAACAAAATCTTCAAGAATGGCACAGCTCGGTAAGAGGTAATTTTCAGTGTGGGGATATTATTCTTCTATGCAAAGGCTTTTATTGATCTATCTAGTTAGTTCGCAATCGACTTATCTTCGAGTCCAAGGTCTACAATTGGGATGTGATTTTTTATCTTTCCTTTCAATGTTTGGCCTTTTGGTTGAAATTCTCAATTAGAAACTTTAGTTGCACAGGTTCTGATCAGATTAGACGCCATGAATGTATCTTGAACTAGACTAACTAGTTTGATTTTTGTTTCTTTACTTATATTGTAAGTTTTTATTCCTTCGGTCACTATCTTCTTAATGTTGCTCTTTTAATTTAATTATGCTCGATTGCTATAAAGAAATAAATTAAAGATACACTTACATATTCCATACGGCTCTTATCTATAATCCTCGAGTATATGGACAATAATGAAGTACAATGACAATAATTACGTGAACTTGAGGCACTATGCTGTGGTGTGATTTGTATTCTGTGTTTAACCGTGCCTAGATAATGGGGGATAGATAGTATGATAAAAATGGTAATCTAATACCGCTAATTGTTAAGGAATTCGTTGGAGGCTTGAAGAGGATGCTTGAATAATTCCGATAGAAGCGAAACGCAGTTTGTTTCTCCTAATCAAGTTGAAGTTTCCGCGAGGATAAACTTTCTTGGAAAATAAATTCCAGACAGTTGTAAAATTGAATTCCAGGCTGATGACTAGTTGATGGCTTCAAAGCAAATGAATTCCAGGTTGATGACTAGTTGATCGTTTCAAAGCATTGCTTGCACGATTTGGAGATGGGTTGTCAGTTTGGGATTGAAGAAATGTCATCTTAGAGATTGATCGTAATTGGTTACTCTCCTGGGCTTTTGGTTAAAGATCATGTATTGTGCTTGACTTGGCTAATTCAGCGTAAAGAATTTAAAATTGTTTCATGCAAAATCTCTAGCTCAGAATATACTTCATGTCTGAATGCGAAAGGTCCACATGCCATTTAAAAACTCTTCTTGGGCTGGAAACCCGTCAACTTTCGCTTGGCTTCATTGCCATCAGACAAGAAAATTAAAGTCGTTGAAAATTCTTATGTTGACGATCCGGTTGCTGAATTTTCCCTGCATGCTTCCAGCACAATTGCTAGGCTTCACGGTGCAATTAGAGCACGGAATCTTAAGTTTGGTGCTTGTTTCAACACAATGAATTCCTCAAATGACAAATATATATCCTTATCCAATTAGAAGTTCCAAATTGAATTTTCATTGATCGGTCAATCGAAACAAACAGTAATAATTGACCACAATTATCCTTCTTGGTTGTTGAGAATAACCTTTCAAAATGATGCCTATAAATAGGCTCTGGCATGTCGATGTTCTTACAAAATCCATACTTCATACGTTCATTTATTTATTTTTTCACTGCTATCTCACTATACATTCTTTATTCTGATCGCCCAACACTCTTTAGCTCTGCTCAAGCTTTTATTGCTCTTCTGCAAGGCTGTTCAACAAAGACTTAGTGTATATCATGGGAAGTATTGCCAAGTTGAGTCGTAATTCTTTCCCAGATGGTTTCCTTTTTGGATCTTCTTCATCAGCTTACCAGGTACAAACATTGCTTCAAGTACTCTGGTCGAAGAGAGAAACGCCTCAATTGATTGCTCTCTGATAACGTTTAAATTATATGCAGTTTGAAGGTGAAACAAACAGGAGAGGTAAAGGGCCGAATATATGGGACACCTTCATCGAGGAGCATCCAGGTATCTCTTTATTCAATGCAGGGGTTCGTTACAATGCTTTCCTAACTAAAACAACGAATATAAATCTCTCAAGGAGTCACCTGCCAGCATGTTGATGGCCTGCCTAAAACCATAGTGTATTTTGTCTATTAAATCCGAAAGGAGAGAGGAAAGGGAAAGAAAGAAGGTGACTTTTGGGGTTAGGGGGCGAAAGTGCGTGCAAATTAAAGATGTAAATATGATTTTTATCAAATAATATATATTCAAAGGAATTTAAGAACAGATTCTGAAAAATTGCAGAGAGGATAAGCGACCATAGCAATGCGAAGGTGGCAGTTGATTTCTATAATCGCTACAAGGTACGATGTTCATCTTATTTTTCTTTTGGTTGCCTCTTGTCGATCTGATCACCATTACACTTGCTGATATATTTTACACACAAAATGTTACAGGAAGATGTGCAAAGAATGAGGGGAATGGGAATGGATGCTTTCAGATTCTCTATTTCTTGGTCTAGGGTATTACCACGTAAGTGTGTTCTTTTGTTTTTACCCTACTTCTCGTTCCTTTTTAATTCACCAGGATGGGACGCGACTTGACATTCGAAGTCCCACATTTTTCCTTACTTTGACTTTTCAATCATCGAATTGAATTCATCAGATGGCAGACTAAGTGCTGGAATAAACGAAGAAGGGATCCAGTTTTACAGCAATCTCATCGATGAGCTCATAAAAAATGGTTATAACCCTTTCCTTTTCCTCGATCACTGTGTTTCATAATAATGTTACCGACTAAATAAGCATCTTGAAGTGGCCATGGTAAATGCAGGGGCAATCTTACTTTGCTTGAATTTCGAAGATTTGAAAAGCATTTTCCAAACTTTCATACAAAACGTTTCACACTTTAGTTTTCTCATATTATTTTTGCTCTGAAATGTACAGGTATACAGCCTTATGTAACTCTCTTTCATTGGGACACTCCACAAGCAATTGAGGACAAATATGGTGGTTTCTTGAGCCCTGATATTTTGTAAGTAATCGTTTTTATATTCATATTATATAAACATCCCACTTTAATTTGAATCCTCCATGCTTGAATCTAATCATTTCAAAACTCGTATAGAAACGATTTCCGAGACTTTGTGGAGCTTTGCTTTCAAAGATTTGGAGACCGAGTGAAGCACTGGATCACTTTAAATGAGCCTTTTTATGTTTAGCGTCAATGGTTATGACACGGGCAGCATGGCACCCGGCAGAATTTCAACTTTGGAGAATTATCCAGGCCAGCCCAAAATCTCTGGTGCCACCGAGGTTTACATTGTAACCCATCATCTATTGCTTGCTCATGCAACGGCTGTGAAAGTATACAAGGAAAAGTATCAGGTTTGCAAAAGCTAAAGCTATAATTAATTTGTGGTTCGTTTCATAACATGTTTCACCAAAGTTTTCAGTGTGACTGTGCTAATTTTATCATTGACAAAATCTCGTCAGACGCGTCAAGGAGGAAAAATTGGGATAACCCTCGTTTCTCATTGGTTTGAACCTTACTCAACTAGTGAAAGTGATCGGATGGCAACTGAACGAAGCCTTGATTTTATGCTTGGATGGTAAGCATTTTGCCAGCTGATTTGGATATATAATAATTTGAAACATTAATTTGGATTCTTAAATTCTATGGAGAAGAAACCAGGATCACCGGTTAATCTAGTGTATCCTTGTATGTTTTTGGCAGGTACGTGGATCCTCTAACTAAAGGTGAGTATCCACAGAATATGCACGACTACGTCGGAGGAAGATTGCCTAGATTCAGTGAGGAGGAATCCAAGATGCTGAGAGGATCTTATGACTTTATCGGGATCAATTACTACACTACATATTATGCTCAGAACGTTGAGGATGTTAACTATAAAAATATTGGGTTCATGGAAGATGCTCGTGTTAACTGGCCAGGTGAATTTATTTACTTGTTAATTAAATGATAAAAAAAAAACTCTCAGAATAAGAAGAATACAAGGTCTAAAATTCTACGCTTTCTCACTTGTGTTGATGTTATTTTACAGGGGAGAGAAATGGAATACCAATAGGCCCACAGGTGAATGTGATTCTTCATTCTTGTTTCAACAAATTAGTAATTGATGTGTAGAATCTTTCTCTTTTCCCCTTGGTATTGAGATATATAAATCAAATTCGCAGGCGGGTTCAAGTTGGCTTTATATTTATCCCGAAGGTATTCGTCATCTTTTGAATTACGTAAAGGACGCGTATGAAAATCCAACAATATATATCACTGAAAATGGTAAGAACAGAGCTAACAGCCCTCATGTGTTTATGGTTATAGCTGTCAAGAAGCTCTGATTTACTGATTTGTCGGTTTTTTTTTAATTAGGAGTTGATGACGTGAGTTCCTCGTCACTAGAGGAAGCCCTGAATGATCCCATAAGAGAGCAATATTATAAAGACATTTTCCACAATGTTCTGAAATCTATCAAGTGAGTTTGTGCTTTCCAAATTCATGTTCTCGCTTCCTTTTTCAAACTGTACTAGTTTTTATTTTAAAAGGAATTTCTTTCTCAGTCTGTTCTGCTCTAAAAGCTTGACTTTTGCAGTGACCATGGTGTCGATGTCAAGGGGTTTTTTGCTTGGTCATTCTTGGATGATTTTGAATGGGGATCCGGCTATGGTTCAAGGTTTGGTCTCTTCTACATTGACTACGAAAACAACTTGAAACGATATGCCAAAAATTCTGTGAAGTGGTTTGAGCAATTTCTGAAGAAGGACGAAAGTACTAAACTCAACGATAACATGTGAGGACTCTTTTCATCTCCTCTTATTATTATCAAAAAAATCTCTCAACATTTCTCATAGCACAAATGATTGCAATAACAGAGTATCAAAATCTCGAGTGGAGGAGGGATCAGCTCGTAGCCGTAAGAAGTCGAGAATTGAATAAACAATGGCACGAAATATATAATAAGGTATTCTTGTATATCATCTTCCATAAATACTAATTTTATTGTGTTCATTTTTCATGCTTAACAAACTAATAATTTTATTAACAATGCAGGAGCCCTTTTCGTATGATCAAGACCTTCCAAACGCTGGAGTCATACTTTGTTGCAGCAAGTTAGGTTTCCACGTCTGATAAATTCTATTCCATGTTTGCGTCCTTCCAGTTTACGGACATCAGTGGATCTTTGTCTTCGAATTCTCACATCTTCGTCGAGGATGCTGTTCTTGCTGTCATAATAACATTTATTTGTATTTTTTATTTTTTTATTGTTTACGTGTATTGATTGGTTATTAATCGAATTCGATATTAAATAATAACTTGCTCCGCGCAATTTCTTTTTCCAGTAATATTTTGAAGGATACTTCTATCCATGCATTAACCTTTTCACTAGAATTCGAGGAATGCATTGTCAGACTGAAATTTATCAAGACCAAGTGAAAAATAAATAGATAATACCTATGGAACTTAATTAATTCCTGAGGATGCAAAATGTAGGGTCTCTTTGAAATAATCCTTAAATTCAAGGGGATCAGGGGGTGTAAGCAATTTTGGCGCTTATAGTGCTAAAGTGGCCGAATTTGCCGGTTAAGAACCTCATTTCTCCATCTCATTGGATTCCCCGCGGCGGCTTTTTTGTCAAGGTGTTACACGCGTTGGTTGTTTCTTGATGGATTATCGCTGACAACATCTTATTTTATTTTCTTTTTCTCTCTTCACTGAAATTCCGACAACATATATCGATGGTATTACCGAAAAAATTATTTCGTTGGTATATACCAATGGTTTTACCGACTGATTTACATTCGTCGGTAAATATCACCGCAAATTACCGACAGAAAAAGGCCATCGGTAATTCCGTTGGTTTTAGTCAAATTTATGGTGGTGTTTGTGCATACGGTCAAAACCTCAAAGTTTTTCATGCGTATTTTCTGAAGAGAGATAAAAACCATTTTTATCATGATTTAAAAAATACAAAAAGAATATCATAACCGGTTTATGATTATCTATTAGGGTTTGATTAAAATATAAAATATCCCATATAATTATTTTGTCATTCGGAATGCTATGACTTAGCTATATCCACGAAATAAATAAGTTTGGCCTTTGGAATGGTCAAGATTTAACCCGATAAGGTAGAGACTCCCTCATGAAAGGAGATCTACATTGAACTCTAGACAAGACCAATAGACAGAAATGCGAATTAGAATAACAATCAAATAACAATGCAACTTACCGTAGATATGGTGCGCTGGGGTGATGCGTCTTTCCCTTGCACAACCAATCCCTTACTCGGACTCTCGCATACCATTAGGTTTTCTAGCGACCATAATACTACGCGGCGACTCTTGAACCTTAAAATCATAATTTTATGATTAAATCCAAAACCCTTTGTCAACACACTTAGGAGACAGATCTGCCAATCGACGCCGTGCACGCCACGACAATGGGCTTCCTGTGTTTGCTGTTTCTCTTTCTCCAACCTGGCGTGGCATTGTTTTGACTTTCTCCACAAGAGAAAGCATAGCCATTCCACTTAAGTCAAGCATTGGGTTCAAGGTAGGTGATGACAATAACATTTGGTCTTGGATTGATTCTTGGCTAGGTACTCCAGCTCCTCTTCATAATTTATTTCCTAGACTATTTAATCTTTCTCTTCAGCAATCAGTTGGCCTTGCCAATATGTATAGCCCGATTGATAATTCGATCAGCTTGGCTTCAGAGGAGGAATCCGAGGTCTCGTGAGCTTTGTATGCGGGAAAATTTAACTGCAGAGGTGGAGCGTTGTTTAGTTTTTTCTGGAGGTGAAGATAGTAGGGTATGAAAATTTGATAGTTCCAACACTTATCCAGTGTTGCAAATTTCTAGATAGCATATCTGCTTCAGGGGCTCCTTTTTTTTTTTTTTTCTCTCGCTTTAGAAAGGTTTTGCACCTCTTATAATTGATGTGTTCATTTGTCTCCAACTTAATTGTAGTCTCATCAGTATGGGTTTTTTAGCTGAGAGGATTGTTAATTATGAGGATGCTCTTTTTCCTTGTTATTGCGAGGAGATTGGGACCAGTAATCATCTATTCCATCACTGTTCTATTATGTGGATTTTTTAGGGTAGATTCATGCGTTGGTTCGGGTGTTTAAGTTGTCTATCTAGGGACCTTGAACAAAATCTTCAAGAATGGTACTGCTCGGTAAGAGGTAATTTTCAGTGTCGGGATATTACTCTTCTATGCAAAGGCTTTTATTGATCTATCTAGTTAGTTCGCAATCGACTTATCTTCGAGTCCAAGGTCTACAATTGGGATGTGATTTTTTATCTTTCCTTTCAATGTTTGGCCTTTTGGTTGAAATTCTCAATTAGAAACTTTAGTTGCACAGGTTCTGATCAGATTAGACGCCATGAATGTATCATGAACTAGACTAATTAGTTTGATTTTTGTTTCTTTACTTATATTGTAAGTTTCTATTCCTTCGGTCACTATCTTCTTAATGGTGGTGCTCTTTTAATTTAATTATGCTCGATTACTATAAAGAAATAAATTAAAGATACACTTACATATTCTATACGGCTCCTATCTATAATCCTCGAGTATATGGACAATAATGAAGTACAATGACAATAATTACGTGAACTTGAGGCGCCATGCTGTGGTGTGATTTGTATTCTGTGTTTAACCGTGCCTAGATAATGGGGGATAGATAGTATGATAAAAATGGTAATCTAATACCGCTAATTGTTAAGGAATTCGTTGGAGGCTTGAAGAGGATGCTTGAATAATTCCGATAGAAGCGAAACGCAGTTTGTTTCTCCTAATCAAGTTGAAGTTTCCGCGAGGATAAACTTTCTTGGAAAATAAATTCCAGACAGTTGTAAAATTGAATTCCAGGCTGATGACTAGTTGATGGCTTCAAAGCAAATGAATTCCAGGTTGATGACTAGTTGATCGTTTCAAAGCATTGCTTGCACGATTTGGAGATGGGTTGTCAGTTTGGGATTGAAGAAATGTCATCTTAGAGATTGATCGTAATTGGTTACTCTCCTGGGCTTTTGGTTAAAGATCATGTATTCTGCTTGACTTGGCTAATTCAGCGTAAAGAATTTAAAATTGTTTCATGCAAAATTTCTAGCTCAGAATATACTTCATGTCTGAATGCGAAAGGTCCACATGCCATTTAAAAACTCTTCTTGGGCTGGAAACCCGTCAACTTTCGCTTGGCTTCATTGCCATCAGACAAGAAAATTAAAGTCGTTGAAAATTCTTATGTTGACGATCCGGTTGCTGAATTTTCTCTGCATGCTTCCAGCACAATTGCTAGGCTTCACGGTGCAATTAGAGCACGGAATCTTAAGTTTGGTGCTTGTTTCAACACAATGAATTCCTCAAATGACAAATATCCTTATCCAATTAGAAGTTCCAAATTGAATTTTCATTGATCGGTCAATCGAAACAAACAGTAATAATTGACCACAATTATCCTTCTTGGTTGTTGAGAATAACCTTTCAAAATGATGCCTATAAATAGGCTCTGGCATGTCGATGTTCTTACAAAATCCATACTTCATACGTTCATTTATTTATTTTTTCACTGCTATCTCACTATACATTCTTTATTCTGATCACCCAACACTCTTTAGCTCTGCTCAAGCTCTTATTGCTCTTCTGCAAGGCTGTTCAACAAAGACTTAGTGTATATCATGGGAAGTATTGCCAAGTTGAGTCGTAATTCTTTCCCAGATGGTTTCCTTTTTGGATCTTCTTCATCAGCTTACCAGGTACAAACATTGCTTCAAGTACTCTGGTCGAAGAGAGAAACGCCTCAATTGATTGCTCTCTGATAACGTTTAAATTATATGCAGTTTGAAGGTGAAACAAACAGGAGAGGTAAAGGGCCGAATATATGGGACACCTTCATCGAGGAGCATCCAGGTATCTCTTTATTCAATGCAGGAGTTCGTTACAATGCTTTCCTAACTAAAACAACGAATATAAATCTCTCAAGGAGTCACCTGCCAGCATGTTGATGGCCTGCCTAAAACCATAGTGTATTTTGTCTATTAAATCCAAAAGAAGAGAGGAAAGGGAAAGAAAGAAGGTGACTTTTGGGGTTAGGGGGCGAAAGTGCGTGCAAATTAAAGATGTAAATATGATTTTTATCAAATAATATATATTCAAAGGAATTTAAGAACAGATTCTGAAAAATTGCAGAGAGGATAAGCGACCATAGCAATGCAAAGGTGGCAGTTGATTTCTATAATCGCTACAAGGTACGATGTTCATCTTATTTTTCTTTTGGTTGCCTCTTGTCGATCTGATCACCATTACACTTGTTGATATATTTTACACACAAAATGTTACAGGAAGATGTGCAAAGAATGAGGGGAATGGGAATGGATGCTTTCAGATTCTCTATTTCTTGGTCTAGGGTATTACCACGTAAGTGTGTTCTTTTGTTTTTACCCTACTTCTCGTTCCTTTTTAATTCACCAGGATGGGACGCGACTTGACATTCGAAGTCCCACATTTTTCCTTACTTTGACTTTTCAATCATCGAATTGAATTCATCAGATGGCAGACTAAGTGCTGGAATAAACGAAGAAGGGATCCAGTTTTACAACAATCTCATCGATGAGCTCATAAAAAATGGTTATAACCCTTTCCTTTTCCTCGATCACTGTGTTTCATAATAATGTTACCGACTAAATAAGCATCTTGAAGTGGCCATGGTAAATGCAGGGGCAATCTTACTTTGCTTGAATTTCGAAGATTTGAAAAGCATTTTCCAAACTTTCATACAAAACGTTTCACACTTTAGTTTTCTCATATTATTTTTGCTCTGAAATGTACAGGTATACAGCCTTATGTAACTCTCTTTCATTGGGACACTCCACAAGCAATTGAGGACAAATATGGTGGTTTCTTGAGCCCTGATATTTTGTAAGTAATCGTTTTTATATTCATATTATATATAAACATCCCACTTTAATTTAAATCCTCCATGCTTGAATCTAATCATTTCAAAACTCGTATAGAAACGATTTCCGAGACTTTGTGGAGCTTTGCTTTCAAAGATTTGGAGACCGAGTGAAGCACTGGATCACTTTAAATGAGCCTTTTATGTTTAGCGTCAATGGTTATGACACGGGCAGCATGGCACCCGGCAGAATTTCAACTTTGGAGAATTATCCAGGCCAGCCCAAAATCTCTGGTGCCACCGAGGTTTACATTGTAACCCATCATCTATTGCTTGCTCATGCAACGGCTGTGAAAGTATACAAGGAAAAGTATCAGGTTTGCAAAAGCTAAAGCTATAATTAATTTGTGGTTCGTTTCATAACATGTTTCACCAAAGTTTTCAGTGTGACTGTGCTAATTTTATCATTGACAAAATCTCGTCAGACGCGTCAAGGAGGAAAAATTGGGATAACCCTCGTCTCTCATTGGTTTGAACCTTACTCAACTAGTGAAAGTGATCGGATGGCAACTAAACGAAGCCTTGATTTTATGCTTGGATGGTAAGCATTTTGCTAGCTGATTTGGATATATAATAATTTGAAACATTAATTAGGATTCTTAAATTCTATGGAGAAGAAACCAGGATCGCCGGTTAATCTAGTGTATCCTTGTATGTCTTTGGCAGGTACATGGATCCTCTAACTAAAGGTGAGTATCCACAGAATATGCACGACTACGTCGGAGGAAGATTGCCTAGATTCAGTGAGGAGGAATCCAAGATGCTGAGAGGATCTTATGACTTCATCGGGATCAATTACTACACTACATATTATGCTCAGAACGTTGAGGATGTTAACTATAAAAATATTGGGTTCATGGAAGATGCTCGTGTTAACTGGCCAGGTGAATTTATTTACTTGTTAATTAAATGATAAAAAAAAAAAAAAAAACCTCTCAGAATAAGAAGAATACAAGGTCTAAAATTCTACGCTTTCTCACTTGTGTTGATGTTATTTTACAGGGGAGAGAAATGGAATACCAATAGGCCCACAGGTGAATGTGATTCTTCATTCTTGTTTCAACAAATTAGTAATTGATGTGTAGAATCTTTCTCTTTTCCCCTTGGTATTGAGATATATAAATCAAATTCGCAGGCGGGTTCAAGTTGGCTTTATATTTATCCCGAAGGTATTCGTCATCTTTTGAATTACGTAAAGGACGCGTATGAAAATCCAACAATATATATCACTGAAAATGGTAAGAACAGAGCTAACAGCCCTCATGTGTTTATGGTTATAGCTGTCAAGAAGCTCTGATTTACTGATTTGTTGGTTTTTTTTTTTATTAGGAGTTGATGACGTGAGTTCCTCGTCACTAGAGGAAGCCCTGAATGATCCCATAAGAGAGCAATATTATAAAGACATTTTCCACAATGTTCTGAAATCTATCAAGTGAGTTTGTGCTTTCCAAATTCATGTTCTCGCTTCCTTTTTCAAATAAAAGGAATTTCTTTCTCAGTCTGTTCTGCTCTAAAAGCTTGACTTTTGCAGTGACCATGGTGTCGATGTCAAGGGGTTTTTTGCTTGGTCATTCTTGGATGATTTTGAATGGGGATCCGGCTATGGTTCAAGGTTTGGTCTCTTCTACATTGACTACGAAAACAACTTGAAACGATATGCCAAAAATTCTGTGAAGTGGTTTGAGCAATTTCTGAAGAAGGACGAAAGTACTAAACTCAACGATAACATGTGAGGACTCTTTTCATCTCCTCTTATTATTATCAAAAAAATCTCTCAGCATTTCTCATAGCACAAATGATTGCAATAACAGAGAATCAAAATCTCGAGTGGAGGAGGGATCAGCTCGTAGCCGTAAGAAGTCGAGAATTGAATAAACAATGGCACGAAATATATAATAAGGTATTATTGTATATCATCTTCCATAAATACTAATTTTATTGTATTCATTTTTCATGCTTAACAAACTAATAATTTTATTAACAATGCAGGAGCCCTTTTCGTATGATCAAGACCTTCCAAACGCTGGAGTCATACTTTGTTGCAGCAAGTTAGGTCTCCACGTCTGATAAATTCTATTCCATGTTTGCGTCCTTCTAGTTTACGGACATCAGTGGATCTTTGTCTTCGAATTCTCACATTTTCGTCTAGGATGCTGTTCTTGCTGTCATAATAACATTTATTTGTATTTTTTATTTTTTATTTTTTACGTGTATTGATTGGTTATTAATCGAATTCGATATTAAATAATAACTTGCTCCGCGCAATTTCTTTTTCCAGTAATATTTTGAAGGATACTTCTATTCATGCATTAACCTTTTCACTAGAATTCGAGGAATGCATTGTCAGACTGAAATTTATCAAGACCAAGCGAAAAATAAATAGATAATACCTATGGAACTTAATTAATTCCTGAGGATGCAAAATGTAGGGTCTCTTTGAAATAATCCTTAAATTCAAGGGGATCAGGGGGTGTAAGCAATTTTGGCGCTTATAGTGCTAAAGTGGCCGAATTTGCCGGTTAAGAACCTCATTTCTCCATCTCATTGGATTCCCCGCGGCGGCTTTTTTGTCAAGCTATTACACGTGTTCGTTGTTTCTTGATGGATTATCGCTCTTAGCATTTTATTTTATTTTCGTTTTCTCTCTTCACATTCGTACTACTCATTTAAGATTTCTGGGTAATATCTGAGTTGCTGTTATTTGAGTGACTGTCAACGTTTTTTTTATTTGTAATTTTGTTGTAGGTTTTTGTTTTATCTTTTAATTTAAATTTATTAATTTTTTGTTTCTTCAATCTTGGTCCTCTTTCCTTTTGTTTTTTAATTTTGATTTATTAAAATTTAATTGGGCTTTGTGGTTTTTTAGGTTTGGTACTTCTAGTTAAGTTAATTCAGAGATTGATTTCATATGAATTGTAATGGTTGCTGGACCATAAGAGCAACCATACTTTTGTATTTATATTTTTAGTGTTATGCACAACACAAAGAGTAGAATATACTACACATAATAAATAAACATATATAAGGTATTTATATATATAAAAAATCTCTTTCCATAATACTTTTGATCAAATAAACATGGTCACGAGTTGACATTGCTTTTTTAACTTATATTTTTTTATCCCATTACTCGACATTGTTATTTTTTTATGAAATAGACTTCATGGTTTTCTTTGTGTTTTTTTTTCTACTGGATTATCCTGATCTCATGACTTAACTCGAGGGTTTTGCCAGTTAACCTAGGTGGGCCCGCACCCTTTTTTCGGCTTTTAATTACTCTTTATTGTTTTGGATCCTTTTGTGTGGCTAACTTTTTTTTTAGCTTTACCCTTCAATATTTTGTTTGTTAAGAACTGAGTTTCGTGATTGTTTTATATTTGATGCTTTTAGTCAAGCAGCCCATATCACGAGTTTAATAAACTACCGATGGATTTGGCGGGTTGACTCAGGTGAATTAAAGTGTAAAAACCCTAATTTTCTATATTCTTTTTTGGTGATACATTGGAAATTTTCAATGTATTTTTTTTATACAAGTTCCACTGAAATTTGTACCAAGATTTCAGCGGAATCTCCTCTATATCAGAAGGTTCCCAGTTATCGAAAAAATCATATTATATTTCCAATTTCATTTCACAACTTGATCCAATCATCCTAGATCTAAATTCAACTCGTCATCATCAACACAACACATCTTATTCAATAACATCATACAATTCAAGTTCATAAAACAACAATGCATAATTAGATTGTTACATAATATCATATAAACTATATTGTGCATGATAACACCATATAATGTAACTTAAGTGAAGGATTCACTTTCTACTATAAATATGCATGGTTAAATAGATACTTAGAATTACAAACATTATATCAAAGTCATACATCCAAATTTATGGATTAATATTACATTTCAAGTTTATGGAGATAAGTCTCTTAATTTTCAAATAATTACATGGCCAAAAACAAAAAATAACTAAACTAAAATCACTCATGACATGACCTATGGACCTGAAAACAAAAATTAATATGTACACATATAAAAAGATAGTAAGAAATAATAACAACGACAAGTAATAATTTCCATGGCATTTATTTTTATACATAAAATTAAGCATAAATCTCTTTTACAATATATATTTTTTCATCTATTACCAATATCCAAATTAATTTCCAATTCATTTATCGAGAATAATTTTATCTTGAAAATCTCAACATAACTTAATAATTTCGAACGCCATCTCTTTATGAATCAATTCTCATTTGATACCAAGATATTCCTCTCTTGATATAATTATTTTATCTCATTATTTTGAAATAATTAATCAATACTTTCTCTTTCATTTTTCAGAAGGTAATTGTTGATAATGATTTCTCCGGCAGGTGTAGCTCAACTGATGAGGTTGTAAGTTTGTTTCTTAGAGATCACCAATTTGAGTACTATAGATCTCAAAGTCATTGGAGACTTACATGATCTTTAACTTTATGACATGTTGAATTAATCGAAGTATATACAAGTTAGTCCGGACACCCACACTAATAAAAAAAATACACGTAAAATAAGATTAGATTAAGATAATATTAGTAATAATATTTGTTCAAATCAATTACTATGCTATAAATTTGAGTAGAGTTAGACATATAGAAAATTAAATTTTATTAAATTAGTTTATGATGTCACCATGCTCAAAAATTATGTTCAGGTTTGGAAACAAATCCTCCTCATTTTGTCTCCCCGATCCAACAAGCCAAACATGACTTAAGAATCAGATACACTACATTAACATACAGTTGTAAAAACCACCAGATCAAACTTGCCACGACTTTAGAAGAAGGGCTCGTTAGTAACTTTACTTAATAATGTCTCCTTGATTGACATAATTACCCCTCATTAACATCATACTTTTCCATCTGATTTGCTGGGAATAGATTTATAATTAAAACCTGCAGTAGGCAATCTTATTTCTTCAACCAATCGATCACTTGTAACTGAGCCGAAAACAAAACCCTAATTTTATTGAACCAACAACACCAATGTTGAAATTAGTAACAAGAAGGTGGTGTTAAAGGGGCATGACAAACAGTTCATCGTCATCATAAAAGAACGGTCAAGATCATCCTGTTGAAATTAGTGGACCCATACCAAATCACAGAGAATCAAAATGAGCAAAACTGAAGAGAACACTGAAAAGAAGGTACCAACTTTTTTTGTGATCTTCTTTTCCAATTTTGACAACCATCTTCGATTCAATGAAACCATGTTTTCCGGATGCTCAGAATCGTTTCTTGATGCAGTTTTTTAGTAACCCAATTGAAAGATTTTGTTTTCTGATTTGCTTAATTAGGGTTTAGCCTTTCATCATGATCGAATGTGATTTTTTTTTTGTTTTAATTTTGATTTGGATAGTTATATTTACTGCAATTAGTAAAATAATTGAGCCCAGAAAGGTAAAACTTGTTTTTATGAAAGCCCTACATTGAAACTCCATAAAAAAAATAAAGCTCTGTTTTCTAATGATTGGTTTTTTTAGTGTGGAAAGGATTTGTTAGTGTAAATTTTATTGCAGTTGTTGCGAAAAAAAAAGCTCAAAATTGTTTGTTTTGTAGCTTTTTAACCAAATTGAAAACTGTTTTGTGACTGCTGCTTAATTTAGTGTTAATGGGGTTTGTGTAGTGATTGAATGTGTATTCTTTGTTTCCCGTTACTTAATTTCCTAGAAAGGTAAAATTTGTTTTCTTAGAAAGCAGGTTTTTGGAACCCTGTCAAAAGCTCTGTTTTCTATGACTGGTTGAGTGTTGATAGGAGATGTTAGTGTCAAAATTTTATTGCATATGTGAAATGACAGGTTGCTTATTCTTAAATTAATGATCTTACTAAGAAACCAAAGGCTGTTTTTTTTATCCCAGCCTTAAACTTTGTTGTTTTAACTTTTATCTCAATTGGGTGTTGTGTATGGTCGTGAATTTTGGGTGGTTTATGTTAATGGTATTTGGTTTTGAGTGCATGCTTGATGTGTTGTTTATCATTATACTTGAAATAATAAACTAGGAATCATGAGGCATTGCTGTGTTAGTTCTGTTACTTTCTTTGTGTTATCGTATATGGTCTGGCACAGATTTTGAATAAGAAGCTCAAAGATGTTGAGATTAGCCTTCCAATAGTTTACGGCAACATAGCATTCTGGCTTGGCAAAAAGGCAAACGAGTAAGTTGTTAAATAATCTTCCGGATAATGCCCATTCTTTTGTCTGTTGTGTGCTTGGATCATGATTTCAATATTCTGTTAATCAGGTATCAATCTCATAAGTGGACTGTATATGTACGTGGTGCCACAAATGAGGATCTTGGTGTAGTAATAAAACGAGCTGTTTTTCAGCTTCATTCTAGCTTCAATAATCCTACAAGAGTCATCGAGGCACCACCTTTTGAGTTATCAGAAGCAGGCTGGGGTGAATTTGAGATTGCCATTACTCTGTATTTCCACAGTGATGTTTGTGATAAGCCTTTGAACTTGTGAGTTCCTTCGTCTATTATGTGGTTCTGATTTCTGTGTAAAATGTTTTCAGAAGCTAGTGACCTGGCCAGATGATTTTGTAACAAGACATTCTGTGTGTCATTTGGAGTACATATCTAAAATGAACTGCTGTAAAATTATGGAAAGGTATGATAGAGCCATATATAATGTAAATTAACTCCCACTCAGCTTCATATTTGGCACCT